>NC_091992.1:794601-881694 GCF_044704955.1 Pristiophorus japonicus | reverse complement strand
GGGAAGGGAGGGGGGGGAGAAGGGGAAGGGAGGGGGGGGAGAGAAGGGGAAGGGAGGGGGGAGAGAAGGGGAAGGGAGGGGGGGAGAGAAGGGGAAGGGAGGGTGGGGAGAGAAGGGGAAGGGGGGGAGAGAAGGGGAAGGGAGGGGGGAGAGAAGGGGAAGGGAGGGGGGGGGAGAAGGGGGGAGGGGGGCAGAAGGGGATGAAGGGGAGAAGGGGGGAAAGGAGATGGGGGGAGGAGAAGGAGATTGGGGGGGGAGAAGGAGATTGGGGGGGGAGAAGGAGATTGGGGGGGGAGAAGGAGATTGGGGGGGGAGAAGGAGATTGGGGGGGGAGAAGGAGATTGGGGGGGGAGAAGGAGATTGGGGGGGGGAGAAGGAGATTGGGGGGGGGAGAAGGAGATTGGGGGGGGGGGGGAGAAGGAGATTGGGGGGGGGAGAAGGAGATTGGGGGGGAGAAGGAGATTGGGGGGGAGAAGGAGATTGGGGGGGGGGAAGAAGGAGATTGGGGGGTGGATGAAGGAGATTGGGGGGGAGGGGAGAAGGAGATTGGGGGGGAGGGGAGAAGGAGTTTGGGGGGGGGGTTGATCCCCAATAATGGGGGGGAGGGGAGAAGGAGATGGGGGGGGAGGGGAGAAGGAGATGGGGGGGAGGGGAGAAGGAGATTGGGGGGGGGGAGGGGGGGGAGGAGAAAGGGGAGGGAGGCTGTACGGGCCGGGCCGGAGACTTCGGGCAGGGCCCGTCCCCAGCACCAGATTTACAGGTAGGTGGCGTTGGGTCGGGTCGGGGGGGTGGTGGGAGGGAGGTCGGTTCGGTTCGGGGGGAGGGAGGGAGAGGGAGGTCAGGTCGGGGGGAGGGAGGTCAGGTCGGGTCCGGTCCGGGGGCTGGGGCGGGCGGGAGTCGGGTCGGGTCGGGTCGGGAGGAAGCAGGAGCTGGCCGTAGGAGGAGCCATATTCACGCAGCCCCAGTGAGGCCATTGGGCCAGGGCTAGGGGCTGCGTGCTTCGGGCCCCTCCCATACAGTTTCGGGCGCCTGGCGCTACTGAACATGCGTGCCCACTGTAGCGCGCATGTGCAGAGGTCCCGGCACTGTTTTCAGCGCAGGGACCTGGCTCCGCCCCCTACAGCTCCTGCTGCGCTGCGCCGAGGGCCAGAGGACCTTCAGGGAGGTGGAGAATCTGGAGATTTTTTTTAGGCGCACTTTGTGGCGCGAAAAACAGGCGTCCAGGTCGGGACTGCGCCGTTCTAGGCGCGGCTCGAAACTTGGGCCCAGTAAGGGGAAAAAGTCACTGGTGGGTGTAGTTTATAGGCCCCCAAATAATAACTTCACGGTGGGGCGGGCAATAATCAAGGGAATAATGGAGGCATGTGAAAAAGGAACGGCAATAGTCATGGGGGATTTTAACCTACATATCGATTGGTCAAATCAAATCGCACGGGGTAGCCTGGAGGAGGAATTCATAGAATGCATACGGGATTGTTTCTTAGAACAGTATGTAACAGAACCTACAAGGGAGCAAGCTATCTTAGATCTGGTCCTGTGTAATGAGACAGGAATAATAAACGATCTCCTAGTAAAAGATCCTCTCGGAATGAGTGATCACAGTATGGTTGAATTTGTAATACAGATTGAGGGTGAGGAAGTTGTGTCAGAAACGAGCGTACTATGCTTAAACAAAGGGGACTACAGTGGGATGAGGGCAGAGTTGGCTAAAGTAGACTGGGAACACAGACTAAATGGTGGCACAATTGAGGAACAGTGGAGGACTTGTACGGAGCTCTTTCATAGTGCGCAACAAAAATATATTCCAGTGAAAAAGAAGGGCGGTAAGAGAAGGGATAACCAGCCGTGGATAACCAAGGAAATAAAGGAGAGTATCAAATCAAAGACCAATGCGTATAAGGTGGCCAAAGTTAGTGGGAAACTAGAGGATTGGGAAAATTTTAAACAACAGCAAAGAATGACTAAAAAAGCAATAAAGAAAGGCTTTTACAGATATATAAAACGGAAAAGAGTGACTAAAGTAAATGTTGGTTCCTTAGATGAGAAGGGGGATTTAATAATGGGAAATGTGGAAATGGCTGAGACCTTAAACAATTATTTTGCTTCGGTCTTCACAATGGAAGACACAAAAACCATGCCAGAAATTGCTGGTCACGGGAATGTGGGAAGGGAGGACCTTGAGGCAATCACTATCACTTGGGGGGTAGTGCTGGACAGGCTAATGGGACTCAAGGTAGTCAAGTCCCCTGGTCCTGATGAAATGCATCCCAGGATATTAAAAGAGATGGCAGAAGTTATAGCAGATGCATTCGTTATAATCTACCAAAATTCTCTGGACTCTGGGGAGGTACCAGCGGATTGGAAAGCAGCTCATGTAACGCCTCTGTTTAAAAAAGAGGGCAGACAAAAGGCAGGTAACTATAGGCCGGTTAGTTTAACATCTTTAGTGGGGAAAATGTTTGAAACTATCATTAAGGAAGAAATAGCAGGACATCTCGATAGGAATAGTGCAATCAAGCAGACGCAGCATGGATTCATGAAGGGGAAATCATGTTTAACTAATTTACTAGAATCCTTTGAAGATATAACGAGCATGGTGGATAGAGGTGTACCGATGGATGTGGTGTATTTAGATTTCCAAAAGGCATTCGATAAGGTGCCACACAAAAGGTTACTGCAGAAGATAGAGGTACGCGGAGTCAGAGGAAATGTATTAGCATGGATAGAGAATTGGCTGGCGAACAGAAAGCAGAGAGTCGGGATAAATGGGTCCTTTTCGGGTTGGAAATCGGTGGTTAGTGGTGTGCCACAGGGATCGGTGCTGGGACCACAACTGTTTACAATATACATAGATGACCTGGAAGAGGGGACAGAGTGTAGTGTAACAAAATTTGCAGATGACACAAAGATTCGAGGGAAAGCGGGTTGTGTAGAGGACACGGAGAGGCTGCAAAGAGATTTGGATAGGTTAAGCGAATGGGCGAAGGTTTGACAGATGGAATACAATGTCGGTAAGTGTGAGGTCATCCACCTTGGGGGAAAAAAACAGTAAACGGGAATATTATTTGAATGGGGAGAAATTACAACATGCTGAGATGCAGATGGACCTGGGAGTCCTTGTGCATGAATCCCAAAAAGTTAGTTTGTAGGTACAGCAGGTAATCAGGAAGGCGAATGGAATGTTGGCCTTCATTGCGAGAGGGATGGAGTACAAAAGCAGGGAGGTCCTGCTGCAACTGTATAGGGTATTGGTGAGGCCGCACCTGGAGTACTGCGTGCAGTTTTGCTCACCTTACTTAAGGAAGGATATACTGGCTTTGGAGGGGGTACAGAGACGATTCAATAGGCTGATTCCGGAGATGAGGGCAGATTGAGTAGACTGGGTCTTTACTCGTTGGAGTTCAGAAGGATGAGGGGTGATCTTATAGAAACATTTAAAATAATGAAAGGGATAGACAAGATCGAGGCAGAGAGGTTGTTTCCACTGGTCGGGGAGACTATAACTCGGGGGCACAGCCTCAAAATACGGGGCAGCCAATTTAAAACCGAGTTGAGAAGGAATTTCTTCTCCCAGAGGGTTGTGAATCTGTGGAATTCTCTGCCCAAGGAAGCAGTTGAGGCTAGCTCATTGAATGTATTCAAGTCACAGATCGATAGATTTTTAACCAATAAGGGAATTAAGGGTTACGGGGAGCAGGCGGGTAAGTGGAGCTGAGTCCACGGCCAGATCAGGCATGATCTTGTTGAATGGCGGAGCAGGCTCGAGGGGCTAGATGGCCTACTCCTGTTCCTAATTCTTATGTTCTTATGATGTGGAGCTGGCATCATACAAGCCAGGCAAAACCCCTCCTTCTATGCTGAAATTTCAATGACAGTGTGATTCTATATACCCAATTAATAATGCATTCAAAAGCAAAATACTGCGGATGCTGGCATCTGAAATAAAAACAAAAAATGCTGGAAATCTCAATGGGCCGGGCAGTATCTGTGGAGAGAAAAACAGACTTAATGTTTGAGGTCGACGATTTTTCGTCAAACGTCAAACAAAGGGTCACTGTTTCTCTCTCCACAGATGCTGACTGACCCGCTGAGATTTCCAGCATTCTCTGTTTTTATTACAAATAATTAATTATTCCTAAAATGGACAGAGAGAGCAATTACAAGAAAAAAAACGATACTACACCGACAGTAAAAAGAGAGAAAACCTTGGGAAACATAGAAATATAGAAAATAGGTGCAGGAGTAGGCCATTCGGCCCTTCAAACCTGCACCACCATTCAATAAGATCATGGCTGATCATTCACCTCAGTACCTCTTTCCTGCTTTCTCTCCATACTTCTTGATCCCTTTAGCCGTAAGGGCCATATCTAACTCCCTTTTGAATATATCCAATGAACTGGCTTCAACAACTTTCTGCGGTAGGGAATTCCACAGGTTAACAACTCTCTCAGTGAAGAAGTTTCTCCTCATCTCAGTCCTAAATGGCTTACCCCTTATCCTTAGGCTGTGACCCCTGGATCTGGACCCCTAACATTGGGAACATTCTTCCTGCATCTAACCTGTCCAGTCCCATCAGAATTTTACATGTTTCTATGAGATCCCCTCTCATTCTCCTAAATTCCAGTGAATATAAGCCTAGTCGATTCAATCTTTCTTCATATGTCACTCTGCCATCCCGGGAATCAGTCTGGTGAACCTTCGCTGCACTCCCTCAATAGCAAGAATGTCCTTCCTCAGATTAGGAGACCAAAACTGTACATAATATTCAAGGTGTGGCCTCACCAAGGCCCTGTACAACTGCAGTAAGACCTCCCTGCTCTTATACTCAAATCCCCTCGCTATGAAGGCCAATATACCATTTGCCTTCTTCACCGCCTGCTGTACCTGCATGCCAACTTTCAATGACTGATGTACCATGACACCCAGGTCTCGTTACACCTCCCATTTTCCTAATCTGTCACCATTCAGATAATATTCTGCCTTCCTGTTTTTGCCAGGGAGCTTAGTAAACAGGTAAAAGGGATATCAGAAGTACAGAAGGCCTAGAGATTATATTATAGGAGTGTGCCTGTCGGAGACCATCGTTTTTCAGACATCTCGCGTGTCTGAGAATGTGACAGTTTAGTTATTATACCTCACCTGAGGCTCAATGCTGCAAGCTGCAGTTTGTAGCCAATTTCCCAGGGCCACCTGCCCAGTCCCTCCCTGCCCAACCACAACTTCTGGCCTTGCTCTTCCCTAACTCAGTCCAGAGTTAGCTTCACCGCATCTTTCAAGCCTATCCCAGCTTTTGGCCTCAGCAGTTCACCCCACCCCAGGTCCCCCCCGCCAATCCTTTGCAGCGTTGCCTCAGCCCAGCACTAGCCTCAGCCTTGTGGTTCCAGTACCTGTGAGCAAATGACCTGCAGGTGTTCTTTTCCTAAGGTTTCATGTTACGAGTTAAAGCAACAATATCTGAGGTTTACAATTACAGCAACTGAGAGCTAAATGCAACTGCTTAAGAGTTGAACATACATACGAACAATGACGGACAGGTAAAGACCATCTGGCCCATCGAGCCTGTCCCACACAATGGCGATACCTTGTGTATCACAACATATACACTCCCCCCCACCCCCAAACCATGTGATCTCCTAGGAGAGGCAAAAATACCATCGAGAGACACTGCGTGTGCATCATGTTTCCCATTCCTTAAATGTTACTGCCTTTTGTGGAGTTAAGCAATCATTTGTCAAACTTTGCACCGGTAGCATGGAAACCCTCAGGTATTGGCATGGTTTATGTATTTGATTCCTGTAAATATTACTGAGAAATGAACTGGGGTACAAGAAGCTGCTGGGGTGAACAGAATAAAGATTACAGTGACTCAGGAATAAATGTAGCAACTATTCTGAACTTTAATTGTGAAAATCTTGAGGAGACTGAGAGACTATTATTTATGCTGTTGGTGTAACTACGAATGTGCAGAGTAGCAATTTAGATTAAATTCCCAATGTCAATAGCCAACCAATTATTTTTCCTTTGTACTGGGCGAATGCTTCTGATCTGGAACGCGCTGCCTGGAAGGGCAGTGGAAGCAGATTCAATAGTAACCTTCAAAAGGGAATTGGATAACTACCTGAAGAGGAAAAATATGCAGGGCTATGGGGAAAGAGCAGGGGGTTGGGATTAATCGGAGAGCTCCATTGAGAGCCGGCATAGGCACGATGGGCCGAATGCCCACCTCCTGTTCAGTATGATTCTATTATGTTACAAACCTTATTTCAGTAAGCATGCAGCTTGTTGAAGAAGTCAAGAGGGCGGCTGAAAGAATATTCAAGTTGGATCCAAAATTGGCTTGGAGGTAGGAAGCAAAGGGTAATGGTTGATGGATGTTTTTGTGACTGGAAGGATGTTTCCAGTGGGGTTCCGCAGGGCTCAGTACTGGGACCCTTGCTTTTTGTGGTATATATCAACGATTTAGATTTGAATATAGGGAGTATGATTAAGAAGTTTGCAGACAACACTAAAATTGGCTGAGTGGTTGATAATGAAAAGGAAAGTCATGGGCTGCAGGAGGATATCAATCTACTGGTCAGGTGAGCAGAGCAGTGGCAAATGGAATTTAATTCAGAGAGTGTGAGGTGATGCACTTTGGGAGGGCTAATAAGGGAAAGGGTATACACATTAAGCGGTAGGCCACTTAATAGTGTAGATGAACAAAGGGACCTTGGAGTGCTTGTCCACAGATCTCTGAAATTAGCAGACCAGGTGGATAAGGTGGTTAAGAAGGCATACGGAATGCTTGCCTTTACTGGCCGAGGCATAGAATATAAGAGCATAGGGGGTTATGCTTAAATTGTATAATACACAGGTTAGGCCACAGCTGGAGTATTGTGTGCAGTTCTGGTCGCCGTATTATAGGAACGACGTGATTGCATTACAGAGGGTGCAGAGGAGATTTACTAGGATGCTGCCTGGAATGGAGAATCTTAGTTCTGAGGACAGATTGGATAGGTTGGGTTTATTCTCTTTGAAACAGAGGAGGTTGAGAAGAGACCTCATTGAGGTGTACAAAATATTGAGGGGCCTGGACATAGTGGATAGTAAGGGCCTATTTCCATTGGTGGAGGGATCTATTATGTTGGGGCATAGTTTTAAGGTGGTTGGTGAAATGTTTAGAGGGGATTTGAGGGGGGGCTTCTTTACGCCGAGGGTTTGGGAATCTGGAACTCGCTGCTTGGAAGAGTGGTGGATGCAGAAACCCTTACCACTTTTAAGAGATGGTTGGATGGGTACTTAAAGTACATTAACCTGCAGGGTTACGGACCCAGAGCTGGTAATTGGGATTAGAATGGATGACCTTTTGTTGGACGGAGCAGATATAGTGGTAAGTACTGCAGGGAATAGAATACGGTCAGGGTGATCTCCTGGACTAGTTTTGATTGCCTGGATGGGCTGGAGAGGAATTTTCCCAGATTTTTTCTCCCTAAATGAAAGGGAAATCATGCCCGACAAATCTTCTAGAAATTTTTGAGGATGTAACTAGTAGAGTGGACAAGGGAGAAGCAGTGGATGTGGTGTATTTGGACTTTCAAAATCTTTTGAGAAGGTCCCATACAAGAGATTAGTGTGCAAAATTAAAGCACATGGTATTGGGGGTAATGTATTAACGTGGATAGAGAACTGGTTGGCAGACAGGAAGTAGAGAGTAGGAATAAACGGGTCCTTTTCAGAATGGCAGGCAGTGACTAGTGGGGTACCGCAGGGCTCAGTGCTGGGCCCACAGCTATTTATAACATCCATTAATGATTTCGACGAAGGAATTGAATGTAATATCTCCAAGTTTGACGATGACACTAAGCTGAGTGGCAGAGTAAGCTGTGAGGAGGATGCCAAGAGGCTGCAGGGGTGACTTGGACAGGTTAGGTGAGTGGGCAAATGCATGGCAGATGCAGTATAATGTGGATAAATGTGAGGTTATCCACTTTGGTGGCAAAAACAGGGAGGCAGAATATTATCCGAATGGTGACAGATTAGGAAAAGGGGAGGTGCAACGAGACCTGGGTGTCATGGTTCATCAGTCATTGAAAGTTGGCATGCAGGTACAGCAAGCGGTGAAGAAGGCAAATGGTATGTTGGCCTTCAGAGTGAGAGGATTTGAGTATTGGAGCAGGGAGGTCTTACTGCAGTTATATAGGGCCTTGGTGAGGCCACACCTGGAATATTGTGTACAGTTTCGGTCTCCCAATCTGAGGAAGGATATTCTTGCTATTGAGGGAGTGCAGCGAAGGTTCATCAGACTGATTCCAGGGATGGCAGGACTGACATATGAAGAAAGACTGGATCGACTGGGCTTATATTCACTGGAATTTAGAAGAATGAGAGGGGATCTTATAGAAACATATAAAATTCTGACGGGATTGGACAGGTTAAATGCAAGAAGAATGTTCACGATGTTGGGTAAGTCCAGAACCAGGGGTCACAGTCTAAGGATAAGGGGTAAGCCATTTAGGACCGAGATGAGGAGAAACTTCTTCACTCAAAGAGTTGTGAACCTGTGGAATGCTCTACCACAGAAAGTTGTTGAAGCTAATTCGTTAGATATATTCAAAAGGGAGTTAGATGTGGCCCTTATGGTTAAAGGGATCAAGGGGTATGGAGAGAAAGCAGGAATGGGATACTGAAGTTGCATGATCATATTGAATGGTGGTGCAGGCCCGAAGGGCCGAATGGCCTACTCCTGCATCTATTTTCTATGTTTCTATGTTTCTAAATTGGCCTGGGTTTTTATCTGGTTTTTGCTTCTCCCAGGAGATCACATGGTTCCAGTTGGGGTGGAGCGTAGAATGTTTTAGTATAAGGGGTGTCGCAGTTGTGTGAGGCGGACTGGTTGGGCTGGGTGCTCTATGCCTTTCCGTCATTGTTCATGGGTTTATATGTAACCTTTAGGGCTGCTGATTAAGGGCCGTGTGGCTCTTTGTTGGCCGGAATGGCCTCCTTCTGCGCTGTAAATTTCTATGCTTCTATGTTTCGGGTGTATTGGTTTGTTGCCTTTTTTTTGTTAGTGAAATTTGCAGGCTACATCATCCTCGGCCCGCAGCTGATCACGGTCTTTATTAATGACCTAGGCAGCAGTGTTGGGAGTATGGCAAGTCTGAATATGACACCAAAAACTGTGCAAGGGTTAAGGCAGGACAGGAGTGCATCAAATGCAAAAGGATTTAGATGTGCTAGGGAAGTGACCCACACATTGGCAAATGGCGTTTAATTTAGATAAATGTCGTGTCGTGCGTGTTGGTCGGGCCAACACAGAATACACGCATCATTTGCAGGGAAACATACTGAAAGAGGCAGAGAGAGAAAAAGATATTGGTGTTATTGTGTGTAGATCACCGAAGCTCCATGACCAATGTAGAAAAATTGCAACTAAAGTTAACAGGGTATTGGGTTGTATGGATGGAGCCACTCAGTATAAACCAAAGGGCAGTATTTTGACACTGTACAGGTCGCTGGTCTGACCACACCTGGAGTACTGTCCCCATTTCAGTCGCAGTGGCTGAGGTAATGGCCTGGGATGTGTCGCTGGTTGGTGTGATGGGAGGGAGCTGGACTAGTTCCTGACTGGGGCAGAAATCACATCACATAGAAGGTAAATGTCTTTACAGGCAATACTTGGTCCGTGTGATTTACTGGACTGGTTTCAATCACCTGAGAGGGTCAGAGAGGAATTTTACAGGGTATTTTTTTCCCTTATTGGTTCCTGGGTTTTTTCTGCTTTTTCACCTCTCCCATGAGATGACATGGTTGCAGGGGTGGGTGAGAGGTTGGAAAGAGGGGTGGGAAAGGAAGGAGAGATTAGCCATGATGGTTCAGTCATCGTGGTGTGGGGCAGGTTCGATGGATATGCTTGTCTTTTCCTGCTTGTCATTTTCATATGTTTTAGGAATACGAAATTTGAGACAATCAGATGCGAGGCCAGCAGTGCAAGTCCACTAAATTTTTGAAGTGGTAAATCAGCATAAGAATGTCAGCATAGTTACACAGATCAGAATGGTGTGCAAGAGCGATGCACAAAGCAGAGAACCACGGGCACACAGTGCCTCTGGAACACAATCTCTGGCCCATCTTCCTGTCACACTCTGGAGCCATCATTAACTTCAACCCCTGGAAATTCTGCCCACAACTAATGATTGTTTAGCTATTTGCCTCAGTGGTCACATTTGTGTGGTCTTGCACCTTCTCCAAGCTGCTCTGCCGAGTCGCCAGAGCAAACCATCATCTCAAACTCAGTCCTCAGTATGGAAACAGGGTCAAACAATTCTCCTCCCGCCAACTACCGTAAATAGACAGAGCGCTGGACGCGCCCCGTTGGTGCAAGCTGAATATCAGTCACCTGTCAGAGGCTGGATGGAACTCTGAAAGCAGCGATGGGCGTCTACGGAGCTGCTGATGCTGCTGCTGTAAGAGCTGTGAATCCTGAAGGTGAGGTCGATAATCTGGAACTGCAAATTCCTGCAAAATAAAAAAGACTCTAATGAGAACCTTTGTGGAGTCAGAATGGAAAGCAACTAAATAATTGAACACACTTAAACAATCGTGCTGCTTGTGAGCAAAGAGCAGGCAGTGCGTTAAGGCCCACTTTTCAGTAAGGTGCATAACTGCACAACCGAGAAGAGAACCAGCCTGCAGTACTCGAAACTCAAAAGATCCATAAAGACACTTTCATAATGGTGCTGAAAGTCCAAGGGTCTGACTGAAATATATCGGCAGCAGAATGCATTTACCTTTTATAAATACAGAAATAACTCTCTTTTGATGCATGGAATAGCTGAAATATGATTTGTGAATGTTTACAAAATTACGATGGGGGTAAAATGTAATCCTGCTATTGGCCACCCAGCTGTTAAGAGTAACAGGCTGTACGCCAAAGCACAATAGGGTGTAGCATAAATGTGGGAATTAGAACAATGCAAAACATGTTTTCTACTTCAAAACAACAAAATAGACACACCACAGAGTGTATAAACAATTTCTTCAACTTAATGATAGATTCAAAGTGCCCCTGCAATGCTGGCCTGATCAGTCCCCGCAGCCCCTCCCCTCCACAGCCTGCCTGATCAGTTCCCGGGACCTGCCCACCCCTCGCCCCCATCCCCGACTCAGTCCCAGCCCCTGTACACCCACCAATCGTCACCCCCCCCCCCCCAGCCAACACAGTCCCCAGCACCCCCCCCCCCAGGCCTGTCCACCACACCCCACCCCTGGTTTGCCCCTTCACCCAACCACCCGACAGATCCCAGAACTGCCCACCACCCCCCCACCTTACAGAGTCCCCACGATCTGCTCTACCCACCCCACCCCCAATCCCTCGTGACCTGACCCTCATCCCTCTTCCCTTCCCCTCTTCCCCCCCGGTGTGTTTTGCTCCAGTTGCGGTGAATGTTCAGTGCAGGTTTTGGACTCTGCCAAAGCTCCAGACAGACTGTCTATCTGGCACAAGACTGCAGTTTCTGGCTCCATTCTTTACATAGTGTGTAGTGGCTGTTCCTCTCACCGTGACCCGGGCCTGCCAAATTTAACATTACATTTCCGTTCTGTTCTCTTGATGCCTTTAGATAATTCTTTGTGCTGAAGCCAAGCAAGGGATGTAGCAGACAACACAGTACAACAGTACAGGAAGCACTCCGCCCCTGCAGAGGGAACCACATATTGATGTGGACAAACTACTAGCCACTGCATTAACCAGTAGTGTAACAAAGCGTTTGGGCATCTATGCTTTTAGACACCCACTATACACAGGCCCCACGGCTACCACAGCAATCGGCAGAAATTTAACCTGTTGTTTATCAGAGTGACCAAGCTGAATATAGAAAGTACAGAGGAGATCTAAAAAGGGACAAAGAGAGAGTATGAGAATAGATGGAACCTGTAATGTATGCACCAGTGAGCATGCTCACAGCTCGTGGAGCTGTTGCAGCCGGCACAGCGCCTATCCTGGGCCGATATCCGGCTTGCAGCCAATGCCATCCAGTCACTAAAAATGGCACTGGGCCCTGCCTCCATTAGGTGCGACGAGGAGGCTCAAGCATGTGGGGCGATCCCGTCTGAACTGACCTCCGTCCGGTCCTGCGGGAGCTGGTGCCTCACAACTTGAGCCGCCTCCGGGGAAATCCCCTCTGTGTCTTTCAGTTCTGCGCAGAGGGGATTCCTGTATGGACTGCTCTTGCACACCCTCCATTTTGCTATCCTCGTCTGCCGTCCGGATACGCCATGGTGCTCCATTTTGCCATCCAGAGGAGGCGGGGGTCCACAGTGGAGTGCTCTCTACGCACAGGTTCCATCTATTCTCATACTCTCTCTTAGTCCCTTTTTAGATCTCCTCTGTACTTTCTATATTCAGCTTGGTCACTCTGATAAACAACAGGTTAAATTTCTGCCGATTGCTGTGGTAGCCGCGGGGCCTGTGTATAGTGGGTGTCTAAAAGCATAGATGCCTAAAGATTAGTGGGAAAGCGGGTTGTGTAGAGGACACAGAGAGGCTGCAAAGAGATTTAGATAGGTTAAGCGAATGGGCTAAGGTTTGGCAGATGGAATATAATGTCGGAAAGTGTGAGGTTATCCACCTTGGGAAAAAAAACAAAAAAAGGGAATACTATTTGAATGGGGAGAAATTACAACATGCTGCGGTGCAGAGGGACCTGGGGGTCCTTGTGCATGAAACTCTTTGTGCATGAATCCCAAAAAGTTAGTTTGCAGGTGCAGCAGGTAATCAGGAAGGTGAATGGAATGTTGGCCTTCATTGCGAGAGGGATGGAGTACAAAAGCAGGGAGGTCCTGCTGCAACTATACAGGATATTGGTGAGGCCGCACCTGGAGTACTGCGTGCAGTTTTGCTCACCTTACTTAAGGAAGGATACACTAGCTTTGGAGGGGGTACAGAGACAATTCACGAGGCTGATTCCGGAGATGAGGGGGTTACCTTATGATGTTAGATTGAGTAGACTGGGTCTTTACTCGTTGGGAGTTCAGAAGAATGAGGGGTGATCTTATAGAAACATTTAAAATCATGAAAGGGATAGACAAGATAGAGGCAGAGAGGTTGTTTCCACTGGTCGGGGAGACTAGAACTAGGAGGCACAGCCTCAAAATATGGGGGAATCAATTTAAAACCGAGTTGAGAAGGAATTTCTTCTCCCAGAGGGTTGTGAATCTGTGGAATTCTCTGCCCAAGGAAGCAGTTGAGGCTAGCTCATTGAATGTATTCAAGTCACAGATAGATTTTTAACCAATAACGGAATTAAGGGTTATGGGGAGTGGGCGGGTAAGTGGAGCTGAGTCCATGGCCAGATCAGCCATGATCTTGTTAAACGGCGGAGCAGGCTCGAAGGGCTAGATGGCCTACTCCTGTTCCTAATTCTTATGTTCTTATGTATGCAGGAGTCCTCCCTCTATCTATCGGGGACTTGGCCTGGAGGGTGTTGCATGGGGCAGTCCCGTGCAATCGGTTTTTAAGTCGGTTCACAGACTCCCAGGCTGCCTACAATTTCTGTGGTCTGGAAAAGTCTGTGTTCCATGTCTACGTTCAATGTGTGAGGTTGCAGCCCCTATTCCATTATCTGAAGGGGTTGCTCCTCAATTTCTGGCTGCACTTCAGTCCCAGGCTCCTGATCTTTAGGCATCCGGTGCGGAGGGGAGCGGGCAGGTCGGAAGGCCTCCTCATAGGACTGCTCTTGGGCCTGGCCAAGGTGGCCATTAGCCGGTCCAGGCAGCGGGCTGTCGAGGGGGTCATTCAGCCCGACTGCCTGTCTCTCGTCCACGGCTACGTTCGCACCAGGGTGTCCCTGGGAGATGGGGCACGCAGTGTCTACCGGTACGCTCGTGGCCCTCTGCGAGAGGTGGGCGCTGGAGGGACTGGAGTGCATCATCACTCCCGACAGCCAAATTTAAATTTGACCATTTATTGTTTAAAAAGTTTAATTTGTTAATTTGTCGGTTCTAGGATCCCTTTAATAATGGGGCACTTGTTTTAAAGTTCTACTCAAAATAGTTGTGGAGCTGTTACACTGAGTGGCTTAGCCAGTCACGTGATGTTCACAAGACTCAATAAAACCCCAGTTAACTGAGTTCAGCTTCCCTACGATGAGGTGTGCAGTGGTGAGCCTGATGGATGAACTGGTCGGGTTCAGTTTGATTGTTAAACCTTTGTTAATAAACCAGCTAGTTCCTTACAGAAAATGTGTAGCTATGAATTCTTAAGCAAAGAACCCATTAAGTAAATACACTACAAAACCCAAAAGTCTTTTCTAAACACACAAATAGTAAAATGATAGTTGAAGGAACGGAGGGGCCAATCAGGGATCAAAAAGGAGATATTCTTGTGGATGCAGAGGGCATGGCTGAGGTACTAAATATGTACTTTGCATCTGTCTTCACTGGAGAAGAGGATGCTGCCAATGTAGCAGTAAAGGAGGAGGTAGTAGAGAAATTGAATAGGATAAAAATAAATGAGAGAGAGTTTGGGCACAGAGCTTAGTGAATCGCAAACAGAATGGAAGCTGAGAATTTGGTGATAGCAGGAATTCAGTGGAGAGAAGGAAGGCGGTTATTCACGCCCAACTTAAAGGAGTGGAGCCACAGAACCCAAGGATTCTAAGATAAGTGTCGAGGTTAAGTATCTAGATATCTAATTTTTAAGTTCTTTGTGTTTAGTGACCTCTGGTTCTCATTAAGCTTGAGTAATAATTAGTCTTTGGTCAGTTAGCTTTGAGGAGCGAATAGAAAAATAGCAGTGTAATTTAATGCATGAAATAAGTTTCTAATTAGAATGGAAGAACAGATGCGACCCGTAGCCAGCAATTCTGCGCCAGCGAACCTCAGGATGTGTCCTGGAGGCCCGTGTGCAGGAAGTGCTCGAGCTGCTCAGAATCATGCACAGGGTTTCTGAACTTGAGAGGGAGCTGGGTTCATTCAGGACATCTGAGTGGCTGGGTGTGTCCTGGATCGCCGGTCCCAGCAGTGGTCACCACACAGCCAGATAGAGTTCCAAACAGCAAGGGCTGGAAGGGCAGGCAGTGCAGGAGTGTGGCACTCTCAAACCAATATTCAGCACTGAATACCAGCGAGGGTGACGACACCTCGAAGGAGTGCAGTCCTGAGCCTGGCAGCGTGAGGCAAAGGACTGCACAGGGGAGTACAGCAAACTGTGTAACGCAGCAGTAGTTGGGGATTCGATTGTCAGAGAGACAGACAGGCAGTTCTGCTACCATCGACGCGAGACCCGTATGGTATGTTGCCTCCCCGATGCCAGAAAAGGGTCATCACAGAGAGGGTGCAGAACATTCTGTGGGGAGAAGGGGAAGAGCCAGAAGTTGTGGTCCATGTCGGAACCAACGACATCGAGAGGACGAGGGTTGAGATCATGCACAGAGTTTAAGGAGCCAGGGAGGGAGTAGTCTCTGGATTACTCCCAGGGCCATGTGCTAGTGCGGGAGGAAATAGGAGGATATGGTAGGTTGATACGTGGCTAAAAGCAATGGTGCAGGAGGGAGGGCTTCAGATTCCTAGCACATTGGGATCAGTTCTGTGACAGGAGGGACCTGTTCAAGATGGACAGGTTGCACCTGAACAGAGCTGGGACCAATATCCTCATGGCAGGTTAACTCGTGCGGTGGGGGATAAAGCACATTTGGCAGGGCTTTGGGCACCAGGATGGAGTACTAAAAAGTAGAAACAAGGTGCACCGAGGACTGGGAGAGACAGTTAGAGATAGAAATAATACAGATTTAGGAGGGATCATAGAAAATACAGAAGGAGGTCCAAGTTAAGTTCGGAGTGTATGTGTGCAAATGCATAAGAACATAAGAAATATGAAGTGTGGTTAATGCCACGTGGAATATGATACAGTGGTGATAACGGAGACCTGCCTCAACACAGGGGAGCATCGCATGCTTAATGTTGCTGGGTACAAAGATTGAGAAGGAAAAAAAAGAGCAGTTTTGATTAAGGAAAATATTACAGTGCTAGAAAGAGAGAATGCCCTTGAGGAATCAGACAGAATCTATTTGGTTGGAGTTGAGAAACAATCAAGGAGCTATTACGCTACTTGGTGTATTTTATAGGCCACCAAATAGTGGGAAGGAGACAGAGAAGCAGATTTGTAAGGAAAGTACTGAGAGGCAAGAACTATAGAGTAGTGATAATGGGAAACTTTAACTCCCTCAATATTGAATGGGGCAGTGATTGTGTTCAGGGCAGAGAAGGGGAGGAATTTCTAAAATGTGTTCAGGAGACTTTTCTTGATCAGTATGTTTCCTGCCCAACAAGGAAGGAGGCATTGCTGGTTCTAGTCCTGGGGAATGAAGTAGGTCAAGTGGAGAATGTCACAGTGTGGGGAGCATCTTGGGAATAGTGATCATAGTATCGTACAGTTTAGATTAGTTATAGAGAAGGACGAGGAGCAATCTAGAATAAAAATACTTAACTGGAGGAGTGCTCATTTCAGAGAATTGAGGAGGGATCTGGTCTGGGTAAATTGGAGTCAAGGACTGTTAGGCAGAAATGCAATGGAACAATGGGCGGCCTTTAAAGAGGAGATGTTTCAGGTACAGTCAAGGTACGAGGGGGAAAGGGAGGGCAACCAAAGCCAGAGCTCCCTGGATGATGAAGAAGTTAGAGAGTAGGATGAAGCAGAAACAATGGGCCTATGACAGATGTCAACCTGATAATACAATGGAGAATCAGGCTGAATATGAAAAGTGCAGAGGATATGTGAAAACAGCAATAAGAGCAGCAGACACAGTAAAATAGATTGGCAGCTAACATAAAATGGAACCCAAAGCTCTTCTCTTGGCACAGTAACAGTAAAAAGGTTGTCAGAGGAGCGGTGGGGCCGATTAGGGACCAAATGGAAAACTACTGATGGAGGCAGAAGGCATGGCTGAGGTAGTAAATGTCTACTTTGCATCAACGTTTACCAAGGAACAGGACTTCGGCAAAGCTACGGTAAACAAGGAGGTTGTCGGGATACTGGATGAGATAAAAATAGATAAAGAGAGGTGATCTTATCGAAACATCTAAGATAATGAGGGGGCTCAACAAGGTGGATGCAGAGAGGATATTTCCACTCACAGGGGAAACTAAAACTAGGGGACATAGTCTCAGAATAAGGGTCCACCCATTTAAAACTGAGATGAGGAGAAATTTCTTCTCTGAGGGTTGTAAATCTGTGGAATTCTCTGCCCCAGAGAGCTGTGGAGGCTGGGTCTTTGAACATATTTAAGGCGGAGATAGACAGATTTTTGAGCGATAAGGGAGCAAAGAGTTATAGGGAGCGGGCAGAGAAGTGGAGCTGAGTCCATGATCAGATCAGCCATGATCTTATTAAATGGCGGAGCAGGCTCGAGGGGCCGAATGGCCTACTCCTGCTCCTATTTCTTATGTTCTTATGTACTAGAAAGGCTGGCAGTACTTAAAGTGGATAAGTCACCCGGTCTGGATGGAAGACATCCAAGGTTGCTGAGGGAAGCAAGGATAGAGATTACAGAGGTGCTGGCCACAATCTTCCAATCCTCCTTAGGTACACAGGAGTGGTGCAAGAGGATTGGAGGATTGCAAATGTTACACCCTTGTTCAAAAAGGGGGAGAAAGATAAATCTGGCAATTACAGGCCCGTCAGTGGTGAGGAAACTTTTAGAAACAATAATCCGGGAAAAAATTAACAGCCACTTGGACACGTAGGGACTAATAAATGAGAGCCAGCACAGATTTGTTACGGGCACATCGTGTTTGACTAGCCTGACTTTGTTTTTTGATGAGGTAGTGAGGGTGAATGAGGGCAATGCAGTTAATGTTATTTATATGGTCTTGCAAAAGACGTTTAATAAAGCATCACATGAGGTCCATGGGATAAAAGGAGCTGTAGCAGCATAGATACTAAATTAGCTAAGGGACAGAAAACAGAGAGTTGTGGTGAATGACAGTTTTTCACACTGGAGGAAAGTATACAGTGCTGTTTCGCAGTACTGGGACCACTGCTGTTTGTCATGTACATTAATGATTTGGACTTGGTGTACAGGGCACAATTTCAAAATTAGCAGATGAAACTTGGAAGCATAGTAAACAGTGCAGAAGATAGTGACAGACTTCAAGAGGACATAGACTGGCTGGTGGCATGGGCGGACATGTGGCAGATGAAATTCAATGCAGAAGATTATTTGGTAGATTTTGGTAGGAAGAATGAGGAGAGACAATACAAGCTAAATGCTACAATTTTAAAGAGGGTGTAGAACAGAGACACCTGGGGTGTTTGTGCACAAATCTTTGAAGGTGGCAGGACAAGGCGTTTAAAATCATGAGGGGTCTAGATAGAGTAAATAAGGAGAAACTGTTTCCTGTGGCAGAAGTACAGTAGTATTAGGCGGTCCCTCGTATCGAGGATGACTTGCTTCCACACCAAAAAAGGGATGAGGTCACAGGTGTTTCAATGAAGGACCTAATATTCCAGGTCCCACACTACATGTTGAAGGGTGGAAGATGCCTGTGTGTGGATTGTTTTAACGTGTGGTGGCCGTTGCACACCAGCCACCACACGGGCTTGACACGAACTAGGTCTTGTTCCAGTGGCAAGGATTGACTAAGATGACTGGCTCTGCTGCACGGACCTAATGCGCACACATATTCCTACTGTCCGTAGACCGCAGTGCGGGCTGCCCCTGGACCCCTGGGCAGAAGGGTCGGTCACAGGACACAAAATTAAGGTGACTGGCAAAAGAATCAGAGGCGACATGAGGAAACAAGTTTTTACACAGCAAGTTGTGATCTGGAATTCGCTACTTGAAAGGGTTTTGGAAGCAGATTCAATAGTAACTTTCAAAAGCGTATTGGTAAGTACTTGAAGGGAAAAAATTGACAGGACTATAAGAGCAGGGAAGTGGGACTAATTGTATAGCTCTACCAAAGAGCCAGCACAGGCACGATGGGCTGAATGGCCTCCTTCGGTGCTGCATCATTTTATGATGGGGGTGGGTTGCAACGAGTTCAACATTATGGGCAGTGGGAATCTCGATGTAGGATAAAGGGTTTAATACCCAGCGATTCTCCAGTACATGGAAACAACAGGCAAAATCTGAAGACAAAGTAATTATCATTTTGCACATTTTATGGAAAGCAAAATATTACCCCATCAGTTTTAACCTAACACCTCTATGGTCAGCACAACGAACTTTAAGACTATGAAAATGTACCCCCATTTCCTGAGCTAACAATTAAAGATCACCTGTTAACATATAAAAGGGAAGGAGTGGCCGATAGGTTTGGGTGGGCCTGCAGAGCAAAGGTTTTTTAGGATTGGATGTTTATTGCTGCTGTTCCCTTCCCCAGTGCTGTGTGGGTAACCTTGGGTCAGCTTTACATGAGCCAGACACTGCTTGTTGACTGTCTCTGAGCCATGTCCACTTACTGATGTCTAAATTTACCTAATGATTTGTTGCTATTTACATAACTGCTTAAAGGGTCAGTGTCTAGGATACAAAGTTCAGATTGCAATACCTTATCTGCACCGCCTCCTGATCTTTAACTTTTTCCAAGAATACTTTTTGACTTCCAAAATAACCCTAAAGCACCTTCTGTTAGTGTCACTGACTCTTAAAAGTACCAAATTACTCAAAGCCAACCTACTTGTGACCTATTACATTGCAGCACGTTGAGGTACAGCATAAACAGCAGGTCAGAGCTGCACCATTTACTGTCCTCTTTAACACTGCCATAAAGTTAAAGAAATGGGTGGTTAGAAAATGAACCTTAGTCACAGCATAGTTTGAATGCAAGATGCTCAGCCATAAACTCTTGAAGCACTCCCTAAATTATTTTTTTAAAGGAATTAGTTACTTGAGGAAATAAAAGGTATATTAAAAGGTGTGTAGAGTGAGGACAGTGCGATCAAACTAAATGGCCAGTGGGGCAAAACACCAACCAAATGGTCACATGCTGCAACATTGTGATTCTATGATAAATAAGGAGTTCAAGAGCAGATACACGAGAAGACTTCCATTCCCTTACTTGCTCAAAAACTACAATGGAAGAGTTTTACCACAATTCAAACCATGCCCATAAGCACCTTTTCTAAATAAATGGACTATTTAAGTATGAACATGAAGACTAGCATTACTTGGATTAGAGTGGTGACCCGCAGTGTACCATCTCAGCCACCGGATTTGAACAGATTGGGAAGTGGGCCCAATACTTGCAACAGACAAATGTGTAGTAATACAGTGTCCGGAGACAGTGGCTGCAGCTTACAGGACCCCGGATTGTATTGTCCAGATTCATTACAAAACTAAGACCACAATAGCTTTATTTGGCAAGACCTCATTTGGGAGCAATGTGTTACGTTTTAATGCCGCCCCCCGCAGCTCAGAAAGGACATTGTGACCCTGGAGAAGGTGCAGAGAAAGGCAGCCTGAGATCAGTGAACTCTGAAGACAGACTTCGCCCCTCTGGTTTGCACTCACTGGAGACCTAGAGCCAATCTGATTCAGTTCTTTAAAGCCATGGATGTAATGCGAGTGCATAATGTGCTTGAGGTGATGGGGTCGAGTAGAACTAGCGGCCACCTGTACAAATTCAAGAAGCAAGGGTAAGGTTAGACGTTTTTATTTTTCTCCGAAACAGGAATTTGGAGGAGGTAGTGGACCGATTCCTTATAATCTTTCATGGTGGCAACAGATTCCTGGGAAATAAGGTACGAATGGTATATGGAAGTTACAATAACTTAGGGGAAAATTTAGCCTCAACAGGACATCAGCCTTTGAGGGAGCTCAACTCTTGTTCTAGAATTAATACTTATGTGTCGAGAGGAAACGGAACTTGATCTTGAGAGATGGAGGTCCAAAGAGACTTGGGGGTCCATGTACATAGATTAAAATGTCCTGGACACATACAGAAAATAATCAAAAAGGCTAATGGAATGCTGGCCTTTATATCTGGAAGACCAGAATACAAGGGGGTAGAAGTTATGCTACAGTTATGTAAACCCCCGGTTAGACCACACCCTGGAGCACTGCGAGCAGTTCTGAGCACCACGCCTTATACTGGCCTTGGAGGGAGTGCGGCATAGGTTTACCAGAATGATACCCGGACTCCAAGTGTTAAATTACGAGGAGAGATTACACAAACTAGTGTTGTGTTCCCTGGAATTTAGACGGTTAAGGGGTGATTTGATAGAAGTTTTCAAGATATTACGGGAAACAGATAGGGTAGAGAGAAACTATTTCTGCTGGTTGGAGAGTCTGGGACTAGGGGCCAGTCTAAAAATTAGAGCCAGGTCTTTCAGAAGTGTAATTAGGAAACACTCTGCACACACAGGGTGGGAGAGGTTTGGAACTCTCTTTCACAAATTGCAGTTGATGCTGGATCATGTTAATTTTAAATCTGAGATTGATAGATTTCAGTTAATCAAAGGTATTAAGGGATATGAGTTAAAGGCAGCTAAATGGAGTTAGGTCACAAATCAGCCATGATCTCACTGAATGGTGGAACAGGCTCAAGGGACTAAATGGCCTCCTCCGGTTTCTATGAGAGTTTGGTGCAACTGGGAGTCAGGCTAACTTCAGCTTTAGTGTTCGAAGAGGGAAGTGGAGCATTAAATCAAGAGCTACCACTGCTCAGAGCGCTAAAGTGTGAGAGAAGGGCGGGAGCGGCAGAGCTCTGAACAACGTTCAGTGCAGTGCTGCCGGCGTCACAGGCTCCTTCCCTCGCTTAAAGGGAAACACAGAAAATAGGTGCAGGAGTAGGCCATTCGGCCCTTCGAGCCTGCACCACCATTCAATAAGATCATGGCTGATCATTCCCTCAGTACCCCTTTCCTGCTTTCTCTCCATACCCCTTGATCCCCTTAGCCGTAAGGGCCATATCTAACACCCTCTTGAATATATCCAATGAACTGGCATCAACAACTCTCTGCGGCAGGGAATTCCACAACTCTCTGAGTGAAGAGGTTTCTCCTCATCTCAGTCTTAGGATAAGGGATAGGCCATTTAGGACTATGTCCCCTGGTTCTGGACTTCCCCAACATTGGGAACATTCTTCCCGCATCTAACCTGTCCAGTCCCGTCAGAATCTTATACGTTTCTATGAGATCCCATCTCATCCTTCTAAACTCCAGTGAATAAAGGCCCAGTTGATCCAGTCTCTCCTCATATGACAGTCCAGCCATCCCTGGAATCAGTCTGGTGAACCTTCGCTGCACTCCCTCAATAGCAAGAATGTCCTTCCTCAGATTATGAGACCAAAACTGAACACAATATTCCAGGTGAGGCCTCACTAAGGTCCTGTACAACTGCAGTAAGACCTCTCTGCTCCTATACTCAAATCCCCTAGCTATGAAGGCCAACATACCATTTGCCTTCTTCACTGCCTGCTGTACCTGCATGCCCACTTTCAATGACTGATGAACCATGACACCCAGGTCTCGTTACACCTCCCCTTTTCCTAATCTGCCGCCATTCAGATAATATTCTGCCTTCGTGTTTTTGCCCCCAAAGTGGATAACCTCACATTTATCCACATTATACTGCATCTGCCATGCATTTTCCCACTCACCTAACCTGTCCAAGTCACCCTGCAGCCTCTTAGCGTCCGCTTCACAGCTCACACCATCACCCAGTTTAGTATCATCCGCAAACTTGGAGATATTACACTTAATTCCTTCTTCTAAATCGTTAATGTATATCGTAAAGAGCTGGGGTCCTAGCACTGAGCCCTGCAGCACTCCACTAGTCATTGCCTGCCATTCTGAAAAGGAACCATTTTTCCCGACTCTCTGCTTCCTGCCTGCCAACCAGTTCTCTATCCACATCAGTACATTATCCCCAATACCGTGTGCTTTGATTTTGCACACCAATCTCTTGTGCGAGACCTTGTCAAAAGCCTTTTGAAAGTCCAAATGCACCACATCCACTGATTCTCCCTTGTCCACTCTGCTAGTTACATCCTCAAAAAATTCCAGAAGATTCGTCAAGCATGATTTCCCTTTCATAAATCCATGCTAACTTGGACCGATCCTGTCACTGCTTTCCAAATGCGCTATTTCATCCTCAATGATTGATTCCAACATTTTCCCCACTACTGATGTCAGGCTAACCAGTCTATAATTACCCGTTTTCTCTCTCCCTCCTTTTTAAAAAAAGTGGTGTCACATTAGCAACCCTCCAGTCCATAGGAACTGATCCAGAGTCGATAAGACTGTTGGAAAATGATCAGCAATGCATCCACTATTTCTAGGGCCACTTCCTTAAGTACTCTGGGATGCAGACTATCAGGCCCCGGGGATTTATCGGCCTTCAATCCCATCAACTTCCCTCGCACAATTTCCCGCCTAATAAGGATATCCTTCAGTTCCTCCTTCTCACTGTCCCCTAGTACATTCGGAAGGTTATTTGTGTCTTCCTTCGTGAAGACAGAACCAAAATATTTGTTCAATTGGTCTGCCATTTCTTTGTTCCCCATTATAAATTCACCTGAATCCAACTGCAAGGGACCTACGTTTGTCTTCACTAATCTTTTTCTCTTCACATATTTATAGAAGCTTTTGCAGTCAGTTTTTATGTTCCCTGCAAGCTTCCTCTCGTACTCTGTTGAAGGGCCAATACTTTCTCCTCTTACTGTTGCGGGGCCAGGGTGCCTGCGTGACTTCCATTACAGCCCCAAACACTCTTCAGCAGGCACCAGACTGACGTGAGGAATAAAGTTTGCTCTGCCTGACCACCACGGTCTTTCAATATTGCTTCCCCAAACGGCCAGCCGAGGTGACAACGCCTCCTGTTGCTGCCGTTGTTGATGCCCCACGATGCAGCAAAGAGCGGGAGCAAATATCACACCTGGGGCAGTATCTGGGCGCTGCGCACCGGATGACGTCACGATCTACGGAGCGTAAAAGAGCGAGGCAGTAAGTGTTAGCGCCAGCGCAAAATCGCCAGGAAAGTTCGTGGGCGTCAGTGAATTCGTTGCGTCTGGTCCGTAACCCCTTAGCACCCCGTTACCGCAAAGCAGCCGAATTTCTTCCCCTTATTCGCACTTAAGAGACAGTTCAGGCCATAGAAATAGTGTAGAAAGAGAGAAGTGGATGACCGCCCATAGAGGCAGCAGAGGGAGACAGATTCACAAGTACAGCAAACCCCTGACTGATGGAAAATGTCCACTAGGTAATAGTGTTGGACAAGTACGAGGTGGAGAGTGACAGCGACTAAGTGGAGGATAGGGTTGAACAACACTGCAGAACTGTAGAGTGAGAGACTACCCAAGTGGGTGAGAGGCAGTTAGACCACAAGAATAGGAGAGTGATAATAGTCAGGGGTATAGCGACAGCCTTTTTTGCAATCATGACCAAGGGTCAGAAATGGTATGTTCCCTCCCTGATGCCAGAGTAAAGGACATCGCGAAACAAATGGAAAAACTTCTGGTATGGTAGGAAGACTAGCCAAAAGAAGTGATCCATAGTGGAACCAATAACATAGGTTGAAATTTGAGGTCTGAGTATTAGGGGTCTGGCACTAGACTGCAAAACAATATCTCACAGCTGGTAATCTCCAGATTACTTCTCTGCCACACACTGGATAGGTTAAGGAAAGATTAGAGAGGCCAAATCATTGCTGCAGAGCTGGTGTAGGAGGGAAAGGTTCACATTTCTGGGGCATTGGAGTGATTTCTGAAACTAGGGCTGGCTTTGCCGAAGGGACGAGTGTCTAAATGGGATAGAAGAACAGAGGGATCTGGAAGTAAAGAAAGAAGAGAGAGTCTTGGATTTATATAGCGCCTTTCATGACCACCCGACATCTCACAGCACTTTATAGCCAATGAAGTACATTTGGAGTGTAGTCACTGTTGTAATGTGGCAAATGCGGCAGCCAATTTGCACAAACAAGCTCCCAAAAGCAGCAATGTGATAATGACCAGATAATCTGTTTTTTTGTTATGTTGATTGAGAGATAAATATTGGTAAGGACACCAGGGATAACTCCTCTGCTCTTCTTCGAAATAATGCTGTGAGATCTTTTACGTCCAACTGAGAGAGCAGACGGGGCCTCGGTTTAACGTCTCATCCGAATGACAGCACCCTCCGACAGTGCAGTGCGCCCTCAGCACCGCACTGGAGTGTCAGCCTAGATTTTGTGCTCAAGCCCCTGGAGTGGGAGTTGAACCCTCAACCTTCTGACTCCGAGGCGAGAGTGCTACCCACTGGGCCAGATAGATACACAAATCACTAAACGTAGCGATACAGGTTAATAAGGCCATTAAAAAAAAACAAGCACCGGGGTTCATTTCTAGAGGGATAGAATTGAAAAGCAGAGAAGTTATGTTAAACTTGTATTGAAACTTGGCTGGGCCACACGGAGTACTGTGCACAGATGCGTTTAAAGGGAAGCTAGATAAACATGAGGGAGAAACGAATAGAAGGATATGTTAATGGGGTTAGATGAATAGGAGGCGGCTCATGTGGAGCATAAACACACAACTGGACCTGTTGGGTCAAATCGCCTGTTCCTGTGCTGTGGAACATTGTTGTGGAGAGGGTAAATAGAGCAATTGGAGAAAATTCAAATTCATTTTATGGAGCATTTAGGAAAATCTAGGTTTGAGATTAGAGATGGGGATAGGGGTTAATAAATCGACTGCATTATAAGCAGTAGGCTTAGCTGAAATAATCCGTCAGAAAATACTAGCCGAGGAGAAATGGAACAAATAGGCTACCAGGTAGAGAGATTAAAGCACTGTTGTAAAAGAGGCAAAAGTGATCAAAAAATTAAAGGAAGGAAGGAAAATGAACACAATGTTCCAAAAAGCTGGTGTCAGGATGAAGTGGCATATATGTGAAAGCACAAAGCAAAAGTGAAACAGCTGAAGCATTAATAACTATGGAGAGATATATTGTGGTTATAATAGAGATGTGGCTTAATTTTGCACAGGACTAGGAACTTAATATCCCTGTTTGTAACATTTTCAGGAGCAATAAATGGGAAGATAGTGAGTGGACTGGCAGTATTAATAAAGGATATCCTGGGGATTGTGTAAAGACAGAATCCATATGGATAGAGTTAAGAATCTTGGCATGCAATACAGGCCAAGAAAGTGGAGATTTGCAGATAGTTGAGAGAGAAATGCAAGAATAGGGTAAAATATTGGGTGAATTTAACTATCCCAAGAAATACTGTTCAATTTTTGGCACTGTATCTCAGGAAGGGTATATTGTCCATGGAGGGGTGCACTGCAGAGTCACCAGAATGATACTGGGGCTTAGAGGAGAGATTGCATAAGCTTGGTTTGTATACCCTTTAGTATAGGATAGTATATGGTGATCTGACGGAGGTGTTTAAAATGTTAAAAGGATTTGATCGGGTAGTTACAGAGAAATGACTTCCTCTGGCGGGGAAATCAAGAACAAGGGTACACAATCTTAAAATTAGAACTTGACCATTCAGGAGTGAAATCAGGACTCACTTTTTCCACAAAGGGTAGTAGAAATTTGGAACCCTTCCCCAAAAGACTGTGGATGGTGGGGGCCAATTGGAGCTTTCAAAATTGAGATAGATAGATTATTGTTAGGTAAGGACATTAATAGGATATGGAGCACCGGCAGGAACATGGAGTTGAGGTGTAGATCAGCATTTGAATCTGTTTGATAAATTACGTACAGAGCTCGATTGACCAGTGCAATCCACTCCACGCAGCAAGTACATCATAGTGCCCTCGGGGAGAGACGGATCATTCTCACTCCTTATATAATACTCACAGTCACTGCATCTTTTGCATGTGAACATATGAAAAAGGACAGGAAAAGACCAGCTGGTCCATCAGGTCTGTCTAGCCCCGGCACGGTGTGATTTACACACCGTCCGTCACTCCTATCCCCTCTAACCCCAAGTAACACAAGCCCCTGAAAGGAGAAGAAACATATGCCAATATAGGCACAAATTCTGGAGAATTCCTCACCACCGAAGGCAATTATACAAGCACCAGGAGCTCAGTGACTGGGTGCCATAACCCAAAATGACCAATTACCTTCTCGATGTAAAAAGATTCGTCATTGCGAACTGTAGTTTTTAAGTTTCTAAAACACTATCAGATTTTCTAAATATTCTTTTTGCTGACTGCCACATCATTCATGTTATGTTATTTTAGAAACATAGAAACATAGAAAATAGGTGCAGGAGGCCTTTCAGCCCTTCTAGCCTGCACCGCCATTCAATGAGTTCATGGCTGAACATGCAACTTCAGTACCCCATTCCTGCTTTCTCGCCATACCCCTTGATCCCCCGGACTTCATCTAACTCCCTTTTGAATATATTTAGTGAATTGGCCTCAACTACTTTCTGTGGTAGAGAATTCCACAGGTTTACCACTCTCTGGGTGAAGAAGTTTCTCCTCATCTCGGTCCTAAATGGCTTACCCCTTATCCTTAGACTGTGACCCCTGGTTCTGGACTTCCCCAACATTGGGAACATTCTTCCTACATCTAACCTGTCTAAACCCGTCAGAATTTTAAACGTTTCTATGAGGTCCCCTCTCATTCTTCTGAACTCCAGTGAATACAAGCCCAGTTGATCCAGTCTTTCTTGATAGGTCAGTCCCACCATCCCGGGAATCAGTCTGGTAAATCTTTGCTGCACTCCCTCAATAGCAAGAATGTCCTTCCTCAAGTTAGGAGACCAAAACTGTACACAATACTCCAGGTGTGGCCTCACCAAGGCCCTGTACAACTGCAGCAACACCTCCCTGCCCCTGTACTCAAATCCCCTCGCTATGAAGGCCAACATGCCATTTGCTTTCTTAACTGCCTGCTGTACCTGCATGCCAACCTTCAATGACTGATGTACCATGACACCCAGATCTCGTTGCACCTCCCCTTTTCCTAATCTATCACCATTCAGATAATAGTCTGTCTCTCTGTTTTTACCACCAAAGTGGATAACCTCACATTTATCCACATTATACTTCATCTGCCATGCATTTGCCCACTCACCTAACCTATCCAAGTCACTCTGCAGCCTCATAGCATCCTCCTCGCAGCTCACACTGCCATCCAACTTAGTGTCATCCGCAAATTTGGAGATACTACATTTAATCCCCTCGTCTAAATCATTAATGTACAATGTAAACAGCTGGGGCCCCAGCACAGAACCTTGCGGTACCCCACTAGTCACTGCCTGCCATTCTGAAAAGTACCCTTTTACTCCTACTCTTTGCTTCCTGTCTGACAACCAGTTCTCAATCCACGTCAGCACACAACCCCCAATCCCATGTGCTTTAACTTTGCACATTAATCTCTTGTGTGGGACCTTGTCGAAAGCCTTCTGAAAGTCCAAATATACCACATCAACTGGTTCTCCTTTGTCCACTTTACTGGAAACATCCTCAAAAAATTCCAGAAGATTTGTCAAGCATGATTTCCCTTTCACAAATCCATGCTGACTTGGACCTATCATGTCACCATTTTCCAAATGCGCTGCTATGACATCCTTAATAATTGATTCCATCATTTTACCCACTACTGAGGTCAGGCTGATCGGTCTATAATTCCCTGTTTTCTCTCTCCCTCCTTTTTTAAAAAGTGGGGTTACATTGGCTACCCTCCACTCGATAGGAACTGATCCAGAGTCAATGGATTGTTGGAAAATGACTGTCAATGCATCCGCTATTTCCAAGGCCACCTCCTTAAGTACTCTGGGATGCAGTCCATCAGGCCCTGGGGATTTATCGGCCTTCAATCCCATCAATTTCCCCAACACAATTTCCCGACTAATAAAGATTTCCCTCAGTTCCTCTTCCTTACTAGACCCACTGACCCCTTTTATATCCGGAAGGTTGTTTGCGTCCTCCTTAGTGAATACCGAACCAAAGTACTTGTTCAATTGGTCTGCCATTTCTTTGTTCCCCGTTATGACTTCCCCTGATTCTGACTGCAGGGAACCTACGTTTGTCTTTACTAACCTTTTTCTCTTTACATACCTATAGAAACTTTTGCAATCCGCCTTAATGTTCCCTGCAAGCTTCTTCTCGTACTCCATTTTCCCTGCCCTAATCAAACCCTTTGTCCTCCTCTGCTGAGTTCTAAATTTCTCCCAGTCCCCGGGTTCGCTGCTATTTCTGGCCAATTTGTATGCCACTTCCTTGGCTTTAATACTATCCCTGATTTCCCTTGATAGCCATGGTTGAGCCACCTTCCTTTTTTTATTTTTACGCCAGACAGGAATGTACAATTGTTGTAGTTCATCCATGCGGTCTCTAAATGTCTGCCATTGCCCATCCACAGTCAACCCCTTAAGTATCATTCGCCAATCTATCCTAGCCAATTCACGCCTCATACCTTCAAAGTTACCCTTCTTTAAGTTCTGGACCATGGTCTCTGAATTAACTGTTTCATTCTCCATCCTAATGCAGAATTCCACCATATTATGGTCACTCTTCCCCAAGGGGTCTCGCACAATGAGATTGCTAATTAATCCTCTCTCATTACACAACACCCAGTCTAAGATGGCCTCCCCCTAGTTGGTTCCTCGACATATTGGTCTAGAAAACCATCCCTTATGCACTCCAGGAAATCCTCCTCCACCGTATTGCTTCCAGTTTGGCTAGCCCAATCTATGTGCATATTAAAGTCACCCATTATAACTGCTGCACCTTTATTGCATGCACCCCTAATTTCCTGTTTGATGCCCTCCCCAACATCACTACTACTGTTTGGAGGTCTGTGCACAACTCCCACTAACGTTTTTTGCCCTTTGGTGTTCTGCAGCTCTACCCATATAGATTCCACATCATCCAAGCTAATGTCTTTCCTATATTGTTTGTTCTCAGTGTTAGTGCATCACACAGCTGCACCACCACAGCAAGAGTCAGCAACGTGTCGGCATTGTATTTCATCACTGTTCAGTATGGGAACAGCTAAACAATCAGAAACCGAAAACAGGCAAGGTCACAGCACATCCCAGACAAGATCGACAGAATGCTTGTTAGCCTACCTGCTGGTGCCTGCTGTTGGAGAAGGTATATTGAATGGCATGAGCTGGATACCGGTTTGGTTCTGTACCAAATGGGCCTTGACCTGCGGAGTAACCTGAACTTGACATTTTTGGACAGTCAGTCATTCGAATGCTGCCTGCGAATCGAGCCACCACATGATCATGTTTCTAGGAAACCACCTGAGGACAAAAAAATGCAAGAAAAAAAAATCAGATGTCTGCTGCGTCACAGGTTCCGTCAACACCTCGCCCTCACCATTTAACTCTCCACCTGCCAGAAATCTTTTCACCATCAGAAGGAAACACCTTGCACCTAGAATACATTCCTTGCTGTGATTACCAGCAAATACATTTATCACATATATCATGAACACTGACTGGTGCTGCAAGTTAAACAGCCAGTTGCAGACATGTTCCACACTGGCTCCCACCAGCATTATTTTGCTAGTAATTCATAGATTAACCTGAAGCTGTGTTTGTGTTTGACGTGCAGTCGCTGAACCTGCAGAAAGACTGTTTTAAAGGCATGGCCTCATATCGATTCCCCTCGTCAGCTCAAACAGGTATTTTACAGAAAACTAATTTTTCTCTCTTATCTTCTGCCACAGGCACTTCTGCCAAGAATCCAAAGGCACATAGAAACATAGAAACTAGGAGCAGTAGTAGGCCATCGGCCCTTCGAGCCTGCACCACCATTCAATATGATCATGGCTGATCCTCTATCTCAACACCATATTCCCACTTTTTCCCCATACCCCTTGATGACTTTTGTGTCTAGAAATCTATCTATCTCCTTCTTAAATATATTCAGTGACTTGGCCTCCACAGCCTTCTGTGATAGAGAATTCCACAGGTTCACCACCCTCTGAATGAAGAAATTTCTCCTCATCTCAGTCCTAAATTTCCTACCCCGTATCCTGAGACTGTGGCCCCTTGTTCTAGACTTCTCAGCCCAGGGAAACATCCTCCCCGCATCCAGTCTATCCAACCCAGTCAGAATTTTATACGTTTCAATGAGATCCCCTCTCATTCTTCTAAACTCTAGTGAATGCAGGCCCAGTCGACCCAATCTCTCCTCATACGACAGTCCTGCCATCTCAGGAATCAGTCTGGTGAACCTTCGCTGCACTCCCTCGATGGCAAATATATCCTTTCTTAGGTAAGGAGACCAAAACTGCACACAATACTCCAGGTGTGGTCTCACCAAGGCCCTGTATAACTGCAGTAAGACATCCTTGCTCCTGTACTCAAATCCTCTTGCAATGAAGGCCAACATACCATTTGCCTTCCGAACTGCTTGATGCACCTGCTGAATTTTGTGGGACTTTATCAAAGGCCTTCGGAAAATATAGATACAATTCATTCTCGAGCAAGAGAAACGGAGCAGGGGGAGCTTTCAGTCAACGACTCCCCCCTTGCAAAGTCTATCTCGGTCCCTGTCTACGTATTCAGGTAATAATATTCATGCAGTTACCCGGATTTGACAAGCAAGGCAGATCATCGTGGAGGCTACTCCCCCACCAACACAGACACGCTCCTTTTATATTACACACAAGTTGTGGTTGTACTTTCAGCCCCGCACCACCCCCTCACCCCATCAATGAAGCAGTAAACATCGGGCTTTGCAACATACAGCAGTGCATTTAAATGGTGAGTGTATCTGGTGTATGACAAAGAGTTATTTCAAACAGCTTTTAAAGTGATTAAAATTTAAGCAAGTGTCTCACCACAATACATCAAGGACCAGAATCCATCAGTGCTAGATTCATTAATATGACAAAAAAAAAATATTTTTAACAAATGTGCATTGTGCGAAGCTCTCCCTATTCGGTCGCTTCAACAAGCGAGGACATTGCAACTGCAGGCTGCTGCAGTCTGACACAGCTTCCCAGGAACCCCCGTGGCGAGGACAGATGCAACTGCATTCGTGACTCTGGTTAACGCATCGGAAGAGAAAGGCGCATCCAGCAGTTCTGAAACTAAACTGCTGCAACTGTTAAACCCAAGTATAAAACTACCACGGAAATAAGATAGTACAAATGACATTTCAAAAGTAATTGAGGCATTGTGCTCCTTTAAACAACAAAAAATGTAACTGCTTTAAATAAACATGGAAACAGTACACTTCTGCCCCACATAGAAAACACATACAATTGGAAGTACTGAGTGAAATGTTCACAACTGACCAGCAGAAAGGCTTGCTGGGAGATTCCAATGCCCTCCACCCCTCCCCCCTCCTCCCTCCGACAGTGTCAGTAGACCTGTAAGAATCTTTACTCTCACCCTCCTCTCGCTGTGCTGTTCCCTCACTGAACACCATTTAAAACAATGAATGGATTTTCCCTGATGCCGTGATGCACTTATGTACAACCCAATAGCCCTCCTCGGCAGGGAGACAGCCAATTCCCACCACGCAACTGCTATTCCTATTCGTCAGAGCCCTTCTACAGGTCTATTTGGGTTCCCCTCTTAATTCACAGTGGATATTCCCAACCCTGCATCGTCAGCCGTTTAATTCACATCAAAACAAATCTCACCGTGTTAGTGACCGTGCACTGTACGAGTGGGAGAGTTTAAAACCAGATCATGTGGGGAACTGGATTTAGCGATCTTCATTTGGTAAATGCACCAATTTCATCTATGTACAGCTTTTATGGGTTGCATTTAGTCCTACTTAGAATTCACAATCAAAGCTACTCATATTAATTTTTTATAGAAAAACGGAAAGAATCGTGAAATAAGATTCCCAAAATATTGGTAATATCCCAGAATCCCAGTGAGCCTCGCTTACACTAGTTTCTAAATGAAGGCAGATTTCACAATTCCTTAAAAATGTCAGCACCTTACCTTTCGTTTAAAAAAATTGATCCTGCAGAATACAACTAGTGCTCATCAGCTGGGCAGTTAACATGGCGCAGCGCAGCATGCTCAGGTGTGACTACGTGCAGTACTCTCACCCAGACCCAATACACAACAAGCAGCACTCCCAGCTACACACACCTCATCATCACAGGCAGTCCCCCGCAATCGAGGAAGACTTGCTTCCACTCTTAACATGAGTTCTTAGGTGGCTGAACAGTCCAATACGAGAACCACAGTCCCTGTCACAGGTGGGACAGACAGACGTTGAGGGAAGGGGTGGGTGGGACTGGTTTGCCACACGCTCCTTCCGCTGCCTGCGCTTGATTTCTGCATGCTCTCAGCGACGAGACTCAAGGAGCTCAGCGCCCTCCCGGATGCACTTCCTCCACTTAGGACGGTCTTTGGCCAGGGATTCCCAAGTGTCAGTGGGGATGTTGCACTTTATCAGGGAGGCTTTGAGGGTGTTCCTTGTAACATTTCCGCTGCCCACCTTTGGCTCGTTTGCTGTGAAGGAATTCAGAGTAGAGGTGCTTGCTTTGGGAGTCTCGTGTCTGGCACGCGAACTATGTTGCCTGCCCTGCGGAGCTGATCGAGTGCGGTCAGTGCTTCAATGCTGGGGATGTTGGCCTGGTCGAGGACGCTAATGTTGATGCCTCTGTCCTCCCAGGGGATTTGTAGGATCTGGCGGAAACATCAGTGGTGGTATTTCTCCAGCGATTTGAGGCGTCTACTGTACATGGTCCACGTCTCTGAGCCATACAGGAGGACGGGTATTACTACAGCCCTAGACGCACCCACCAAATAACAACTGGTATTTATTTAACTCCTTTAAAACAGAAAAATATCCCAAAGTGCTTCACAGAACCGTAATCAAAACATGGACACCAAGCCAAAGGAGGAATCATTAGGAGGGGTTGGCCAGAGGTGGTTCTTAAAGGAGAGAGAGGTGGAGACAGAGCAGTTGGGAAAAAAGGGCAGAGCATTGGGTCTTGGTGGCTGAAGACAACAGCACCGGGACCAATATCCTTGCGGGGGGGGGGGGGAGGGGGGGGTTTGCTAGTGCTGTTGGGGAGAGTTTAAACTAGCTTGGCAGGGGAATGGGAACCGGAGAACAAATTCAATAGGGAAGGAAGTAAAGCTGAAATTGGAAAGTAAGAATATAGAAAGTGAATCTGTAAGACAGAAGAAACAAGCCTTAGTAAATAGTAATCAAGGAGGTCTTCCTGTGCTAAATGGTATATACTTCAATGCAAGGAGTAAAGCGAACAAGGTAGATGAGCTGAGAACACAGGTAGACACGGGAGTATGACATTATCGCCATCACAGAGACATGGCTGAAAGAGGGGCAGGCTTGGCAGCTCAATATTCCTCGTTACAGGATTTTTAGAGAGGACAGGAGTGGGGGGGGGGGGGGGGGGAGAGTCGTGGTATTGATTAAATAAACTATTACAGCTGTGAGGAGGGATGATATGTTAGAGAGATCATCAAATGAGGTCACATGGGTTGAACTGAAAAATAAAAAGGGGCGATCACACCGCAGGACATGTATTATAGATCCCCAAACAGTGGGAGGGAGATAGAAGAGCAAATATGTCGGAAAATTTCTGTGAAGTCCAAAAACCATAGGGCAGTAATAGTAGGGGATTTCAACTATTCCAATATTAGAAACATAGAAATTTACAGCGTAGAAGGAGGCCATTTCGGCCAATCGTTTCCACGCCAGCCGACAAAGAGCCACGCGACCTTTGGTCAGCAGCCAGGGCAGGTTACATATAAACCTATGAACAATGACAGAAAGGCAAAGAGCACCCAGCCCAACCAGTCCGCCTCACACAACTGCGACACCCCTTATACTGAAACATTCTACACTCCACCCCAACCAGAGCCATGAGATCTCCTGTGAGGCGCAAAAACCAGATAAAAACCCAGGCCAATTTATGGCGAAAAAAAATCTAGGAAAATTCCTCTCCGACCCATCCAGGCGATCGACACTAGTCCAGGAGATCACCCTGGCTGTATTCTATTCCCTGCAGTACTTATCATTACATCTGCGCTGTCCAACGAAAGGTCATCCAGTCTAATCCCAATTACCAGCTCTCGGTCCGTAACCCTGCAGTTTACGGCACTTTAAGTGCACATCCAACCATCTCTTAAAAAGTGGTGAGAGTTTCTGCATCCATCACTCTTCCAGGCAACGAGTTCCAGATCCCCACAACCCTCGGTGTGAATAAGCCCCCCTCAAATGCCCACTAAACCTTCCACCAACCACCTTAAAACTATGCCCCCTTGTAATAGACCCCTCCATCAATGGAAATAGACCTTACTATCCACTATGTCCAGGCCCCTCAATATTTTGCACACCTCAATGAGGTCTCCTCTCAACCTCCTCTGTTCCAATTAGAACAAACCCAGCCTATCCAATCTGTCCTCATAACTAACATTCTCCATTCCAGGCAGCATCCTAGTAAATCTCCTCCGCAACCTCTCTAGTGCAATCACGTCCTTCATATAATACGGCGACCAGAACTGCACGCAGTACTCCAGCTGTGACCTAACCAAAGTATTATACAATTTAAGCATAACCTCCCTGCTCTTATATTCTATGCCTCGGCCAAAAAAGGCAAGCATTCCGTATTCCTTCTTAACCACCTTATCCACTCCACCTGGCCTGCTACTTTCAGGGATCTGTGGACAAGCACTCCATGGTCCCGTTGTTTATCTACACTATTAAGTGGCCTACCGCTTAATGTGTATACCCTTTCCTTATTAGCCCTCCCAAAGTGCATCCCCTCACATTTCTCTAAATTAAATTCCATTTGCCACTGCTCTGCCCACCTGACCAGTAGATTGATATCCTCCTGCAGCCCATGACTTTCCTCTTCATTATCAACCACACAGCCAATTTTAGTGTCATCTGCAAACTTCTTAATCATACTCCCTTATATTCAAATCTAAATCGTTGATATATACCACAAAAGCAAGGGTCCCAGTACTGAGCCCCGCGGAACCCCACTGGAAACATCCTTCCAGTCACAAAAACATCCATCAATCGTTACCCTTTGCTTCCTACCTCCAAGCCAATTTTGGATCCAACTTGCCACTTTGCCCTGTATCCCATGGGCTTTAACCTTCATGACTAGTCTACCATGTGGGACTTTATCAAAAGCCTTGCTAAAGTCCATATATACTACATCGTACGCACTATCCTCATCGACCCTCTTGGTTACCTCCTCAAAAAATTCAATCAGGTTAGTCAAACACGATCTTCCCTTAACAAATCTGTGCTGACTGTCCCCAATTAATCCTTACCTTTCCAAATGCAGATTTATCCTGTCTTTCAGATTCTTTCCAATAATTTTCTCACCACTGAGGTTAGGCTGACAGGCCTGTAATTACTCAACCTATCCTTTTTTCCTTTCTTAAACAAGGGCACTACATTAGCAGCCCTACAATCCTCAGGACCCATGCCCAGATCCAAAGAGGACTGGAAAATGATGGTCAAGGCCTCTGCTATTTCCTCCTTTACTTCGCTCAACAGCCTGGGATGCATTTCATCCGGGCCTGGGGACTTATCTACTTTCAAAGCTGCTAAATCCCTTAATACTTCCTCTCTCACTATATTTATTTCATCCAGAATATCACACTCCCCCTCGATAGCATTGCCCTTTCCTTTGTGAAAACAGATACAAAGTATTCGTTAAGAACCCTACCAACATCTTCCGCCTTCACATAAAGATTACCCTCGTGGTCTCTAATAGGCCCCACCCTTTCTTTAGTTACCCTCTTACTCTTAATATATTTATAGAACATCTTAAGGTTTTCCTTAATTTTACTGGCCAAGAATTTCTTGTGCTCTCTCTTAGCATTCCTAATATCCTTTTTAATTCTGCCTCTTCACTTTCTATATTCCTATAAAGATTCTATAGTATTTGGACGTTGGTATATGGTATAAGCATCCCTTTTTTTCTTAATCCTCCCCTGTAAGTCCCTAAACATCTAGGGGGCTCTAGAATTATTTTTCCCAGCCTTTTTCTTTAAGGATACATGTTTGGCCTGAGCCTTCTGGATCTCCTCCTTAAATGCCTCCCACTGTTCCGACACTGATTCACCCACAAGTAGCTGTTGCCAGTCCATCATGGCCAAATCACTCCTTAAGTTAGCAAAATTAGCTTTTCCCCAATTCGGAACTTTTATTCCAGGCCTATTCTTGTTCTTATCCATAAACAACTTGAATCTGATTGAATTATGGTCACTGGCACCCAATTGCTCCCCCCCGAATACCCCTTCAACCTGCCCAGCTTCATTAAAACTAAATCCAAGACTACCCCCTCTCGTGTTGGGCTTGGCACATACTGACTAAAAAAATTCTCTTGAATGCATTTCAAGAATTCTGCACCCTCTATACCCTTCATACTAAATTTGTCCCAATCAATATTTGGATAGTTAAAATCCCCTACTATTACTACTCAATGGTTTTTAGACTTCACAGCAATTTGCCTACATATTTGCTCTTTTATCACCCTCCCACTGTTTGGAGGTCTATAATATATGCCCAGCAGTGTGAACGCCCTTTTTTTATTTTTCAATTCGACCCATATGGCCTCATTTGATGATCCTTCTAACATATCATCCCTCCTCGCCGCTGGAATAGTTTCTATAATCAGTACTGCAACCCCCCACTCTATCTTGTCTAAACATCCTGCAGCCAGGAATATTGATCTGTCAAACCTGCCCCTCTTTCAGCCATGTTTCTGTAATGGCTATAATGTCATACTCCCAAGTGTCTACCTGTGCTCTTAGCTCATCCGCCTTATTCACTCTACTCTTTGCATTAAAGTATATACCATTCAGCACAGGAAGACCTCCTTGCTTACTACATACGAAACCCTGTTTCCTCTGTCTTACAGATTCACTTTCTACATTCTTGCTATCCAATTTCTGCTTTACTTCCTTCCATTTTGAATTCGTTCTCAGGTTCCCATCCCCCTGCCAAACTAGTTTAAACTCTCCCCAACAGCACTAATAGCGAGGATATTGGTCCTGGCGCTGTTGAGGTGCAACCCGTCCGGTTTTACAGGTCCCAGTTTGTACAGATCCCATCTCCCCCAGAAGCGGTCCCAATGCCTCAACAATTTAAAGCCCTCCCTCCTACATCAGTTTTCCAGCCACGTGATTAGAACAAATATAGTGTGATGGGTATAGAGAGTGCAGAATTTCTAAAATGCATTCAAGAGAACTTTTTTAGTCAGTTTGTAACAAGCCCAATATGAGAGAGGCCGGTTCTGGATTTAGTTTTGGGGAATAAAGCTGGGTCGGTGGAAAGGGTATCAGTGGGAGGGCACTTGGGTGCCAATGACCATAATTCACTCAGATTCAAGGTAGTTATGGATAAGGACAAGGATAGACCAGGAATAAAAATTCCTTTCTTTTTGTAGTATACATCAATGATTTAGATTTGATTATAGGGAGTATGATTAAGAAGTTTGCAGATGACACTAAAATTGGCTGTGTGGTTGATAATGAAGAGGAAAGTCATGGGCTGCAGGAGGATATCAATCTACTGGTCAGGTGGGCAGAGCAGTGGCAAATGGAATTTCATTCACAGAAGTGTGAGGTAATGCACTTGGGAAGAGCTAATAAGGAAGGGGTATACACATTAAATGGTCGGCCACTTAGAAGTGTAGATGAACAAAGGGACCTTGGAGTGCTTGTCCACAGATCCCTGAAAGTAGCAGGCCAGGTGGATAAGATGGTTTAGAAGGCATACGGAATGTTTGCCTTTATTGGCCGAGGCATAGAATACAAGAGTAGGGAGGTTATGCTTAAATTGTATAATACACTGGTTAGGCCATAGCTGGAGTACTGCGTGCAGTTCTGGTCGCCGTATTATAGGAAGGACGTGATTGCACTAGAGAGGGTGCGGAGGAGATTTATGAGGATGCTGCCTGGAATGGAGAATCTTAGTTGTGAGGACAGATTGGATAGGCTGGGTTTGTTCTCCTTGGAACAGAGGAGGCTGAGGGGAGACCTCATTGAGATGTATAAAATGTTGAAGGACCTGGATATAGTGGATAGCAAGGGCTTATTTCTATTCGTGGAGGGGTCAATTACGAAGGGGCACAGATTTAAGGTGGTTGGTAGGAGGTTTAGAGGGGATTTGAGGGGATGCTTCTTCATGCAGAGGGTTGTGCAGGTCTGGAACTCACTGCTTGGAAAGGTGGTAGAGGCAGAAACCCTCACCACATTTAAATGGACACTTGAAGTGCCGTAACCTGCAGGGTTACAGACCTAGGGCTGGTAAGTGGGATTAGACTGGATAACTTCTTGTTGGCTGGTGCAGATACGATGATAAGTACTTCAAGGAATCTAATACAAATCTCCTAGACCTGTTTCGATCGCCTGGATGGGTCGCAAAGGAATTTTTCCTAATTTCTTTACCCAATTGGCCTGGATTTTTATCTGTTTTTTTGCCTCTCCCAGGAGATCGCACGTCGCTACGTGGGATGGACTGTAAAATGTTGCGATACATGGGATATCGCAGTTGTACGGGGCGGACTGTTGGGCCGGATGCTCTTTACCTGTCCGTCACTGTTCATTGCTCATAAGTTTATATCTAACCTTCAGGACTGCTGACCAAGGGCCGTGTGGCACCTTGTCGGCCGGCAAGGACACGATGAGCCGAAATGGCTTCCTCTGCGCTGTAAATTTCTATGTTTCTACACAGCTGCCAAGAGTGCGGCAAAGAGAGGGCGGATGCACAAGGGGCTAGTCAAAAGGAACAGAACGTTTAGGGGAGGTTGTAAGGCGGGAGCTGGGAGGAGAACGACCATAAAGAGATTTTAAATTCAAGAATGAGAATTTTAAACTGTAGGCAATGATGGACTGGGAGTCACTGTAGGTTATAGCAAGGACAGAGGTGACATAGAAACATAGAAAATAGGTGCAGGAGTAGGCCATTCGGCCCTTCAAGCCTGCACCGCCATTCAATAAGATCATGGCTGATCATTCCCTCAGTAAACCTTTCCTGCTTTCTCTCCATACCCCTTGATCCCCTTAGCCGTAAGGGCCTTATCTAATTCCCTCTTGAACATATCCAATGAACTGGCATCAACAACTTTCTGCGATAGGGAATTCCACAGGTTAACAACTCTCTGAGTGAAGAAGTTTCTCCTCATCTCAGTCCTAAATGGCTTACCCCTTATCCTAAGATTATGTCCCCCGGTTCTGGACTTCCCCAACATCGGGAACATTCTTCCCGCATCTAACCTGTCCAGTCCCGTCAGAATCCTATACGTTTCTATGAGATCCCCTCTCATCCTTCTAAACTCCAGTGAATAAAGGCCCAGTTGATTCAATCTCTCCTCATATGTCAGTCCAGCCATCCCTGGAATCAGTCTGGTGAACCTTCGCTGCACTCCCTCAATAGCAGGAATGTCCTTCCTCAGATTGAGAGACCAAAACTGAACACAATATTCCAGGTGAGGCCTCACCAAGGCCCTGTACAACTGCAGTAAGACTTCCCTGCTCCTATACTCAAATCCCCTAGCTATGAAGGCCAACATACCATTTGCCTTCTTCACCGCCTGCTGTCACTGCATGCCAACTTTCAATGACTGATGAACCATGACACCCAGGTCTCGTTGCACCTCCCCTTTTCCTAATCTGCCGCCATTCAGATAATATTCTGCCTTCGTGTTTTTGCCCCCAAAATGGATAACCTCAGTTATCCACATTATACTGCATCTGCCCACTCACCTAACCTGTCCAAGTCACCCTGCAGCCTCTTAGCGTCCTCCTCACAGCTCACACCGCCACCCAGTTTAGTGCCATCTGCAAACTTGGAGATATTACACTCAATTCCTTCATCTAAATCGTTAATGTATATTGTAAAGAGCTGGGGTCCCAGCACTGAGCCCTGTGGCACTCCACTAGTCACTGCCTGCCATTCTGAAAAGGACCCGTTTATCCCGACTCTCTGCTTCCTGTCTGCCAACCAGTTCTCTATCAACGTCAGTATATTACCCCCAATATCATGTGCTTTGATTTTGCACACCAATCTCTTGTGCGGGACCTTGTCAAAAGCCTTTTGAAAGTCCAAATACACCACATCCACTGGTTCTCCCTTGTCCACTCTGTTAGTTACATCCTCAAAAAATTCCAGAAGATTCGTCAAGCATGATTTCCCTTTCATAAATCCATGCTGACTTGGACCGATTCTGTCACTGCTTTCCAAATGCGCTGCTATTTCATCCTTAATGATTGATTCCAACATTTTGACACATTTTCCAACACAGCGGACTTTGATGCGGCAGCAGAGATTAGGATGAGCTGAAGTGTACAGTGGGTTGAGGATGGAGAGCTTGCCAGGAGAACATTGGAATAGCTGCCTCTGGAGGTGACAAAGGCATGGATGAGGGTTTCAGTGGCAGATAGGCTGAGGTTGGGGCAGAGGTGGGCGATGTTACCGAATTGGAAATAGGTAGTCTTTGCGATGGAGAGGATATAGGGTCGGAAACTCAGCTCAAGATCGAATAGAACACCAGGGTTGTGAAAAGTCTAGTTCAGCGTGACAGTGTCGTGGGAGAGTGATGGAATTCGTGGCCTCAGCACAGAGGGGGCGGGGGGAGACAATGGCCTTGGTCTTCCTAATGTTTAGCTGCAGGAAACTGTAGCTAATCCAGGACAGGCAGTCAGGCAAAGAGTCAAACAGTAGAAGCAGAGAAGTCGCGAGAGGTAGCGGTGAGGTAGAGCCTGATATCATAGTCGTACATATGGAAGGTGACCCCCATGTCTGTAATTGATGTCGCCAAGCGAAAGCATATAGATAAGGAAGAGGAGGGGGCCAAAGAGAGATCCTCTGGAGCTCTGGAAGTAATGGTGTATGGGTGAGAAGAGAAGCCATTGTTGAAGATGCTCTGATTAAAATTAGATAGGTAACAGTGGGAATAAGTGAAGGTAGTCCCACCAAGCTAAACAAGAGAGGCATTGAAGGACGACTTTCATGGGGTCGTTTCAGCAATGTGGGGGTGGGGGAAACCTGATGGAAGAGATTTAAACAGGGAGTTGCAGGAGAGATAGGCACAGAACTGGCAATTGATAGCATGTTCAAGGACTTGAGAGGGAAAGGGAGGTTGGAGATGGGGCTGTAGTTTGTAATGACAAAGAGATGAGGATGGGTTTTATGAGGAAGGATGGGTTTATGAGGAATCACCGAAATTTACAGCACGGAAGGAGGCCATTTCGGCCCATTGTGTCCGCGCCAGCCGACAAAGAGCCATCCAGCCTAATTGTAGGCTACAGCACTTCAAGTGCACATCCAAGTACTTTTTAAATGCGGTGAGGGTTTCTGCCACAACCACCCTTTCATGCAGTGAGTTCCAGACCCCCACCACCCTCTGGGTGAAAACATTTCCCCTCAAAACCTCCTACCAATTACTTTAAATCTATGCCCCCTGGTTGTTGACCTTTCTGCTAAGGAAAATAAGTCCTTCCTATCCACTCTAACTGGGCCCTTCATCATTTTATATACCCCTCAGCCTCAGAGGGGTTTCAGGAGAAAGCTGGTAGCTGTTGGAATGGGAAGGAGATATAGATGATGAGGGATACAAGGAAGTCAGAGATTACCTCGTCAGTGATCGATACCACAGGACTTGGTACAGTCAAGGGGATGGCCATGAATATGGGCAAGAGGGTTTATATTGAGTGAGAGGTTTAGGAAGGACAGAAGGGCAGTGAATTCAGAGGAGAGGGGGCAAATGGATCTGGAATGGAGATTGAAATCACTGATGAGGAGCTACTGTGTGGAGACTGAGGGAGGAAAGGAAGGAGGATCGGTATCTCGGGTAGAAACATAGGGCGAGGCAGGGACCAGGGTGGCAGACAACAAAGATTTTAAAGGATAGTTGAAAGGGATGCAACAAACGGAAATGCTTGAAAGGAGGTGGCGAAAATCAAGATGTGACTTAGTGATGAGGGCCACATTACCACCATGGCAGGTGGGCGGGGCGCGTGGCGATACAGTTTGGACAGGGCAGGTGATGATACAGTTTGGACGGGGCAGGTGATGATACAGTTTGGACGGGGCTGTGACGATACAGTTTGGACGGGGCAGGTGATGATACAGTTTGGACGGGGCAGGTGATGATACAGTTTGGACGGGGCAGGTGATGATACAGTTTGGACGGGGCAGGTGATGATACAGTTTGGACGGGGCAGGTGATGATACAGTTTGGACGGGGCTGTGACAATACAGTTTGGACGGGGCGGTGATGATACAGTTTGGACGGAGGGTGATGATACAGTTTGGATGGGGGGTGATGATACAGTTTGGACGGGGCAGGTGATGATACAGTTTGGGCGGGGCAGGTGATGATACAGTTTGGGCGGGGCGGTGATGATACAGTTTGGACGGGGCAGGTGATGATACAGTTTGGGCGGGGCGGTGATGATACAGTTTGGGCGGGGCAGGTGATGATACAGTTTGGGCGGGGCGGTGATGATACAGTTTGGGCGGGGCAGGTGATGATACAGTTTGGGCGGGGCAGGTGATGATACAGTTTGGGCGGGGCAGGTGATGATACAGTTTGGACGGGGCTGTGACGATACAGTTTGGACGGGGCAGGTGATGATACAGTTTGGACGGGGCAGGTGATGATACAGTTTGGACGGGGCAGGTGATGATACAGTTTGGACGGGGCAGGTGATGATACAGTTTGGACGGGGCTGTGACAATACAGTTTGGACGGGGCGGTGATGATACAGTTTGGACGGAGGGTGATGATACAGTTTGGATGGGGGGTGATGATACAGTTTGGACGGGGCAGGTGATGATACAGTTTGGGCGGGGCAGGTGATGATACAGTTTGGGCGGGGCGGTGATGATACAGTTTGGATGGGGGGTGATGATACAGTTTGGACGGGGCAGGTGATGATACAGTTTGGGCGGGGCAGGTGATGATACAGTTTGGGCGGGGCGGTGATGATACAGTTTGGGCGGGGCAGGTGATGATACAGTTTGGGCGGGGCGGTGATGATACAGTTTGGGCGGGGCAGGTGATGATACAGTTTGGACGGGGGCTGATGATACAGTTTGGACGGGGCAGGTGATGATACAGTTTGGGCGGGGCAGGTGATGATACAGTTTGGGCGGGGCGGTGATGATACAGTTTGGATGGGGGGTGATGATACAGTTTGGACGGGGCAGGTGATGATACAGTTTGGGCGGGGCAGGTGATGATACAGTTTGGGCGGGGCGGTGATGATACAGTTTGGGCGGGGCAGGTGATGATACAGTTTGGGCGGGGCGGTGATGATACAGTTTGGGCGGGGCAGGTGATGATACAGTTTGGACGGGGGCTGATGATACAGTTTGGACGGGGCAGGTGATGATACAGTTTGGGCGGGGCAGGTGATGATACAGTTTGGACGGGGGCTGATGATACAGTTTGGACGGGGCAGGTGATGATACAGTTTGGACGGGGCGGTGACGATACAGTTTGGACGGGGCGGTGATGATACAGTTTGGACGGGGGCTGATGATACAGTTTGGGCGGGGCGGTGATGATACAGTTTGGGCGGGGCAGGTGATGATACAGTTTGGACGGGGGCTGATGATACAGTTTGGACGGGGCGGTGATGATACAGTTTGGACGGGGCGGTGACGATACAGTTTGGACGGGGCGGTGACGATACAGTTTGGACGGGGCAGGTGATGATACAGTTTGGACGGGGGCTGATGATACAGTTTGGACGGGGCGGTGACGATACAGTTTGGGCGGGGCAGGTGATGATACAGTTTGGACGGGGCAGGTGATGATACAGTTTGGACGGGGGCTGATGATACAGTTTGGACGGGGCGGTGACGATACAGTTTGGACGGGGCAGGTGATGATACAGTTTGGACGGGGCTGTGACGATACAGTTTGGACGGGGCGGTGACGATACAGTTTGGACGGGGCAGGTGATGATACAGTTTGGACGGGGCAGGTGATGATACAGTTTGGGCGGGGCAGGTGATGATACAGTTTGGACGGGGCAGGTGATGATACAGTTTGGGCGGGGGCTGATGATGATACAGTTTGGACGGGGCGGTGATGATACAGTTTGGACGGGGCGGTGACGATACAGTTTGGACGGGGGCTGACGATACAGTTTGGACGGGGCAGGTGATGATACAGTTTGGACGGGGCGGTGACGATACAGTTTGGACGGGGCTGTGACGATACAGTTTGGTTAGAAGACTCGGTCCATGCAGCTCATTGTTTGAGCATTTCTAACTACCCTGAATCACATTTGTTGGCCAGAAACCTAGACCCTTCTTTAAATCAGTAATATTTCTTGCGCCACCACCCGTGCCGATATTTTGTTCCACTTACTTACTCCTTTCAGTAAAAAAGTTCCTCCTGCATTTCCTATTTTCTTTTGCTGTCCTTAATTTGTAAATGTGACTCTTTGTGCTTAAATTCTGTACATAGCAGAAAAGCATACTTAGATCCAAAATGTTAAACACTTCCATCACATCGCCTCTCAATCTTTTCTTTTCACTCGGTAAAAGATCCAGGGTAGTCAATCTTTCCTCATACATTAATCTCTCAAATTCTGGGATTAACTGCATAACCCTTTTCAGCGCCCCTCAAAAACTGAACATCCTTTTAAAAAGGAAGACTAAAACTGCAGAGTACTCCAAATGTGGTCTCATCATGATCAAATACAGATTTAAAATAACCAGGCCAGGAGGGTTCAGTAAGAGGCCCATAAACCAAGTTTCAGTCAAAACCAGGATGTCAATACAATCATCCCTAATAAGGTAATGGATGACAAGGGCCTTGTTCATGAGTGAATGGACATTCTGGAAGGAAATGCAGAAAAGGGAGTGATTATTGATCCGCAGGCAGAGTCCAAGGGGCAACGGAGGGTGGGGTGAGCAGACAAAAAGAAGGTTGCTGAGGTTAGCCCCAGAAGGTATGCTAAATGGGAAGGTCAGTGAAAGAGGAGAATGGGGCAATTGCAATTATTGTTCATAAGGAGGCAGCGACTGGTGCCTCAATGGGCCCTTTGGAGAACGCAAGAGGCACAGAGGGTAACTCTGGGCTTATTCAAGGGCAATTCAAGCCTGGAATTACAGCAGGAGATTAGGAAGGCAGAGCAGTAATGGTATTGGGGTAGGGATTGGGGGACAAAGTACCTGAGTGGCGAGGAATTTAAAGTGGCATGACTAGGTGACAGGAAGGTAAGGATAGGGGAGAGAAGGGGCCAAGAGGGGAAAAAAAAGGGTAGATCGAGGTAATGGCTCAGGTACAGAGCAGCAGCCAAAATGTGCATGGACACAGAGGGAATCTGGGTTATATATACACAGCAACGATTGGGAGAGATATGTCTTGGTCAAAATCACAGACCAGGGAGAAGACGAGATGAAAGATGAAAGGTAGTCTGGAGTGTATGCGGGATGGTTTCTTGGAACAATACGCTGTGGAACCAACCAAGGAGCAGACTATTTTAGATCTGGTAATGTGTAACGAGTCTGGATTAATTAATGATCTCGTAGTGAAAGATCCTCTGGGGAAGAGTGATCATAGTATGGTAGAATTTCAAATTCAGTTTGAGGGTGAGAAAGCTAGTTCTCAAACTAGTGTTCTGAACTTAAATAAAAGTAATTATAAAGGTATGAAGGCAGAACTGATTAAAGTGGACTGGAAAAATAGATTAACGGGTAAGACGGTAGATGAGCAGTGGCAAACATAAGGAGATATTTCAAAACTCTCAGCAAAGATATATTCCAGTGAGAAAGAAAGACTCTAAGAGAAGGATGAACTATCCGTGGCTAACTAAGGAAGTTAAGGATGGTATCAAATTGAAAACAAAGGAATACAATGTTGCGAAGAACAGTGGAAGGCAAGAGGATTGGGAAATTTTTAGAAACCAGCAAAGAACGACTAAAAAAATGATAGACAGAAGGTAGCTTATGAGAGTAAACTAGCAAGAAATATAAAAACAGTTATATAAAAAGGAAGCGAGTAGCTAAAATAAATGTTGGTCCCTTAGAGGATGAGACTGGGGAATTAATAATGGGAAACAGGGAAATGGCAGAGACTTTGAACAAATATTTTGTATCGGTCTTCACAGCAGAAGACATTAAAAGCATCCTAATAATGGATAATCAAGGGGCTATAGGGAGGGTGGAACTTAAAACAATCACTATAACTAAAGAAAAAGTATTGGGTAAACTAATGGGATTAAAGGTGGACAAATCCCCTGGAGCTGATGGCCTGCATCCTAGGGTCTTAAACGAGGTAGCTGCAGAGATAGTGAATGCATTGGTTGTAATCTACCAAAATTCCCTGGATTCTGGAGAGGTCCCAGCAGACTGGAAAACCGCAAATGTAATGCCTCTATTTAAGAAAGGCGGCAGAGAGAAAGCAGGAAGCTATAGACCAATTAGCCTAATAACTGTTATTGGGAAATGCTGGAGTCCATTATTAAGGAAGTAGTAGCAGGACAACTGGAAAATCATAATGCAGTCAAGTAGAGTCAGCATGGTTTTATGAAAGGGAAATCATGTTTGACAAATTTACTGGAGTTCTTTGAGGATGTAACGAGCAGGGTGGATAAAGGGAAACCAGTAGATGTCGTGTATTTGGATTTCCAGAAAGCATTCGATAAGGTGCCACATAAAAGTTACTGCGCAAGATAAAAGTTCACGGGGTTGGGGGTAATATATTAGCGTGGATAGAGGATTGACTAATTAGAAACATGGAAAATAGGTGCAGGAGTAGGCCATTCGGCCCTTCGAGCCCGCACCACCATTCAATAAGATCATGGCCGATCATTCACCTCAGTACCCCTTTCCTGTTTTCTCTTCATACCCCTTGATCCCTTTAGCCATAAGGGCCATATCTAACTCCCTCTTGAATTTATCCAATGAACTGGCATCAACATCTCTCTGCAGCAGGGAATTTCACAGATTAACTCTCTGAGTGAAGAAGTTTCTCCTCATCTCAGTCCTAAATGGCCTACCCCTTAACATCGGTAACATTCTTCCCGCATCTAACCTGTCCAATCCCGTCAGAATCTTATATGTTTCTATGAGATCCCCTCTCATCCTTCTAAACTCCAATGTATAAACGCCCAGTCGATCAGTCTCTCCTCATATGTCAGTCCAGCCATTCCGGGAATCAGTCTGGTGAACCTTTGCTGCACTCCCTCAATAGCAAGAACGTCCTTCCTCAGATTAGGAGACCAAAACTGAACACAATATTTCAGGTGAGGCATCACCAAGGCCCTGTACAGCTGCAGTAAGACCTCCCTAATCCTATACTCAAATCCCCTAGCTATGAAAGTTCAACATACCATTTGCCTTCTTTACCGCCTGCTGTACCTGCATGGCAACTTTTAATGACTGATGAACCATGACACCCAGGTCTCGTTGCACCTCCCCTTTTCCTAATCTGCCGCCATTCAGATAATATTCTGCCTTCGTGTTTTTGCCCCCAAAGTGGATAACCTCACATTTATCCACATTATACTGCATCTGCCATGCATTTGCCCACTCACCTAACCTGTCCAAGTCACCCTGCAGCCTCTTAGCGTCCTCCTCACAGCTCACACCGCCACCCAGCTTTGTGTCATCTGCAAACTTGGAGATATTACACTCAATTCCTTCATCCAAATCATTAATGTATATTATAAAGAGCTGGGGTCCCAGCACTGAACCCTGCGGCACTCCACTCATCACTGCCTGCCATTCTGAAAAGGACCCGTTTATCCCGACTCTCTGCTTCCTGTCTGCCAACCAGTTCTCTATCCACGTCAATACATTACCCCCAATAACATGTGCTTTGATTTTGCACACCAATCTCTTGTGTGGGATCTCGTCAAAAGCCTTTTGAAAGTCCAAATACACCACATTCACTGGTCCTCCCTTGTCCACTCTGTTAGTTACATCCTCAAAACATTCCAGAAGATTTGTCAAGCATGATTTCCCTTTCAGAAATCCATGCTGACTTGGACCGATCCTGTCACTGCTTTCCAAATGCGCTGTTATTTCATCTTTAATAATTGATTCCAACATTTTCGCCACCACTGATGTCAAGCTAACCGGTCTATAATTACTCGTTTTCTGTCTCCCTCCTTTTTTAAAAAGTGGTGTTATATTAGCTACCCTCCAGTCCATAGGAACTGATCCAGCGTCGATAGACTGTTGGAAAATGATCACCAATGCATCCACTATTTCTATGTCCACTTCCTTAAGTACTCAGAGTCGGGATAAATGGGTCATTTTCAGATTGGCAAACAGTAACTAGTGGGGTGCCACAGGCATCAGTGCTGGGGCTTCAACTATTTACAATTTATATTAATGACTTGGGTGAAGGCATCGAAATGTAATGTAGCCAAATTTACTGATGATACAAAGATGGGTGGAAATAAAAGTTGTGAGGAAGACGCAAAGAATCTACAAAGGGATATATAGACAGGCTAAGTGAGTGGGCAAAAATTTGGCAGATGGAGCATAATGTGGAAAATGTGAGGTTATCCACTTTGATAGGAAAATTAAAAAAGCAAATTATTATTTAAAAGGGGAGAGATTACAAAATGCTGCGGTATAGAGGGATATGGGGGTCCTTGTACATGAAACACAAAAAGTTAGCATGCAGGTACAACAATAATTAGGAAGGCAAATGGAATGTTGTCCTTTATTGCAAGGGGGATGGAGTATAAAAGCAGAGAAGTCGTGCTACAACTGTACAGGGTATTGGAGAGGTCACACCTGGAGTACTATGTAAAGTTTTGGTCTCCGTATTTAAGGAAGGATATACTTCCATTGGAGGCGGTTCATGAGGTTCATTCCTGAAATGAAGGGGCTGTCATATGAAGAAAGGTTGAGCAGGTTGGACATGTACTCATTGGAGTTTAGAAGACTTAGAGGTGATCTTATTGAAACGTATAAGATTCTGAGGGGGCTTGACAGGGTAGATGCAGAGAGGATATTTCCCCTCGTGGGGGAATCTAGAACTGGGGGCATAGTTTCAGAATAAGGAGTCACCCATTCAAAACGGAAATAAAGAGGAATTTCTTCTCTCAGAAGGTCGTGAATCTTCAGAGAGCTGTGGAAGCTGGGTCATTGAATGTATTTAAGGTAGAGATAGACAGATTTTTGAATGATAAGGGGAGCGGGTGGGGAAGTGGAGTTGAGGCCAAGACCGAATCAGACATGATCTTATTGAATGGCGGAGCAGGTTTGAGGGACCAAATGGCCGACTCCTGCTCCTATTTCTTATGTTCTTAAGAGTCCAAGTTGATGCTTGCAGAGAACATGGAGTCAGTTTGGAGATGCAATACAGTGCCACACTGTGCCAAATCCAACGTCAGATAGTGCAACACTCTCAGCCAGACACAACATCAAAGTGCCGCATTTTAACCTTTTTCTCCATTTGTTGGTAAAATGATAAGACGAAAAGCAGAGTGAGGGTGTTTTGTGATAAGTGTGTGTGGTTTACCTCCTTGATTATTACTTATTGGTTATCTGTTGAAATGGTGTGTAACACAAGTGTAAAAGTCAGACTTCAGCACCGTGGAAACACCAGCAACAAAGGAGAGGGGAGCCCGACATTCAAAGTAATTACTTCTTGCCAGCACAAGAAAGCAAGACCACCCATAATAAGCAGCTACAACAGGGCACTTTGACGGAGAGCGGGGCTGGACGGAGAGCGGGGCTGGACGGAGAGCGGGGCTGATGAGTCTCCTTGTGTGATTCAGCATTCTCAGCAAATAATCCAATGAAGTCAAAGTACTGCTCGCAAGTGCTGGACTAAAAGCTAGAAGCTGCACCGAGATGTGCTGTGTCTGAAACTCATGCCAGAATTACGAAATTGGGTGAAAGAGAAAGACTGCAACATTTTGTACTGAATGGTGGCCAATGTTTGATAAATAAATATGTACGTAAAGTACATGAACCTGTATTGCATGGAAGGCATTTACTACTATAGTTAATGAATTTGACTAAAATAGGGTGGCCGTAGCCATGCTTGAGGCTAGTCAGTGCATTCTATTGGCCAACACTGACAAAGGATCAGCACTGATAGCTGGTTTCATTGTTGGCTCACTGCCTTGATACTGGCATCTGTTGAGCACGTTGATGTCATGAGTCTGAGAACAGGCTGTTCAGAAAGGAGGGAAAGGCACAGATCAGTCCCATGCTACATCACTGCGAGTCACTGAACACTGAGTGTTAAATCCATGGGCTGGTTGTTATGGAAACACATCAACATTCAACCTAATGCCGCCTGGTTGACTACAACACTGGAAGCACATTGTGGAACCAATCAAATTTCACAAAATGTTTCCTTTGGGTTGCCCCCCTGCCATGTGATGGAGGTTGCAATTTACCTATGCTGCTCAACCGATAGCATTCACAAGCATTACATTTAACTATCTAAATCTCACCTAGTTTAGTAAGTGAAAGAAAAGAAACAACTTGCCATTATATAGCATCTTTAACATAATAAAATGTCCCAAGGCGCTTCATAGGAGCGTTATCAAACAAAATGTGACACCGAGCCATATGGGGAGATATATAGACAGGTGACCAAAGGGTTGGTCAAAGAGATAGGTTTTAAGGCACGTCTTAAAGGAGAAGAGAGAAGTAGAAAGGCAAGAGGTTTAGAGAGGGAGTTCCAGAGCTTACGGCCTAAACAGCTGAAGCAACGGCCACCAATGGTGGGGCAAAGGAAATTGGGGAGGAACAATAGGTCAGAATTGGAGAAACGCAGAGATCTCGGAGGGTTGCAAGACTGAAGGAGGTTATAGATAGGATGGGACGAGGCTTTGGAGGGATATGAACACAAGGATGAGAATTTTAAATGAGGTGTTGCCAGACTGGGAGCCAAAGTAGGTCAGTGAGCGGGGGTGATGGGTAAACGGGACTTGGTGCGAGGTAGAATACAGGCAGCAGAATTTTGGATGAGTTCAAGGTTACGTAGAGTGGAAGATGAGAGGCCGGCAAGCAAAGCATGGGGTTAATCAGGTCTAGAGGTAACAAAGATGTGGGTGAGGGTTTCAGTAGCAGATGGACTGAGGCAGGGGTGGAGGTGAGTGATATTACAGAGGTGGAAGTAGGCGATCTTGGTGATGGAGGATATCAGTTCAGAAGCTCTGCTGAGGGTCAAATAGGACTCTGAGGTTACGAAGAATCTGGTTCAACCTCTGACAGTGGCGAGGGAGGTGGATGGAATCGGTGGCTAGGGCAGAAGACAATGTTATATTTAAAACAGAAGGGTATAAAGAACTTGCATTTATATAGCACCTTTCACAACCTCAGGATGTTCAAAAGCACTTCACAGCCAACTAAGTACTTTCTGAAGTGTTGTCACTTGTAATGTAGGAAACGCGGCAGCCAAAATGCGCACAGCACGGTCCCACAAACAGAATGAGATAATGACCAAATAATCTGTTTTAGTGATACTGGTTGAGGGATAGATGTTCCTCAGGACACCAAATAAACTCTCTGCTCTTCTTCAAATAGTGCCATGGGATCATTTACATTCACCTGAGGGGGCAGACAGGCCTCAATTTTGCATCCCCAAGTACTGCACTGAAATGTCAGTCCAGCTTACATGCTCAAATGTCTGGCGTGGGACTCGAACCCACTACCCGCTGACTCGGAGACAAGAGTGCTATCACTTAGTCATAGCTAACAACTTTGGAATGAAAACTGCAAATTCTGTTCATCCAGTTCGGACAGATTAAACATTTTGAGAGATTGAACTGTCCTTTTTAGATAATGTACCTGCTGCTCATCTGTTTTTAATTCAGACATTTATTGTTGCTATGCAAATTAGATACCGGTAGGGCCAACGTGCTGACGCTATATTTTCCACGTCCAATTTTATGATAATCTGAAGATTATTTATTCTTGGGTACAGTTTCAATGGCTCGTCGCCTCAGTGGGCATTCCTCAATTGTGAGCTGAGACAGTGACCGTCAGTCATCTATTTCACAATATCACAGGGTTATCACAGTGAGCCCTAATGTCACTCAATACATTTCCTACATTACTTCTTTGGATGGAAAGTGTTTTGAACATCCTGATTTGGTACAGTTCTGGTCTATATGGTTCAGCATCACAGCACATGGTGCATTTGTACACTGAGCTTTCAGGGGATGTTGCTGTTATAATTACTTTACAGTGCATGTCCTAACTCCTCGGGTGGATATGCCACATTTCTACCAGCCAGGTTACTAATGTGACATATATCACACTAGTAGTGGTGTTGCTCCAAGAGTCTCCAGTCTCAATCACCAGTATTACTGGGGCCACAAAAGTTATACTTAGTTCTAACAGTACATTACACGTCAACCTAAGCCAAATATAACCCATCATGCATTCCAGGCATTACAAAAACTCCTCCTGACAGACCGAAGCTGATACAAGAGTATTTCATTGCCAGATTGCCATCTTTGGCTTACTCCTGGACAGAGGCGAGAGCATTGTTGGACACTAACATTTAGCACTGCATTTGCAATCAAACCGTGTCAAACCAAAACCACATCCTATTTTTCCAGAGAATTTAATTTTCCAGAATTTGTATAAATATTGGCAATTGCTAGATTTTTTTTTAGATATTCCACTGCAGTGTTAGCCCTCCTGCTAATGTGGTAGCTACTGGGAGTAGACTGCAGTACATCAGAAGGAGAAAAACAGCAATTTAAGTTGTTCAAGCAGTAGTTCAGCACAGCATGAATACCAATGCACTGTGACACGGAGAGATTTGAGTGCACAATCTCAGCCATTTTGCTCCATCGAGACATAAAACAGATGGATGCTAGATATTTCCCCACCTTCAGGAGCCGGAACACCACCCCAGGCCCCACACACACACACACCTACTTGAGGTGCGTCGCTGAGTCGGGAGCAGCGTCGAGGAGGTGCGTGGAGAGGCGTGAGTTCCGGGGTCGGCGAGAGGCCTATAAAGGCCCAACGCGGCGTCATTCGGGAGCAGCGCGAGTTCGGCGAGAGGCGGAGCAAGTGCAGCTACAGGGAGAAGGCAAAAAAGAAGTAGAAAGAAACAGAAAGGTGACGTCACAGCCAAGGGGGTAAGTGATTGGCTGGTGATTGGTGAGTAGTTTTTCTTTTTTCTCTTCTATAACAGTGAGTAAACTTTAGCATTGTTGTTGCCAATTTAAGTGTATCTAAGAGTTAAGTGATGGCAGGAGAGCTCGGTCACGTGTTATGCTCCTCCTGTACCATGTGGGAACTCAGGGACACTTCCGGTGTTCCTGACGACTACGTGTGTGGGAAGTGTATCCGCCTCTAGCTCCTGACAGACCGCGTTGCGGAATTGGAGCTGAGGGTGGATTCATTCTGGAGCATCCACGATGCTGAGAATGACGTGAGTAGCACGTTTAGTGAGTTGGTCTTACCGCAGGTGAAGGATCCACAGCCAGATAGGGAATGGAAGACCAGCAGGAAGAGCAGTGCAAGGAAGGTAGTGCAGGGGTCCCCTGCGGTCATCCCCCTGCAAAACAGATACACCGTTTTGAGTATTGTTGAGGGGGATGACTCATCAGGGGAGGGCAGCAGCAGCCAAGTTCATGGCACCGTAGCTGGCTCTGCTGCACAGGAGGGGAGGAAAAAGAGTGGGAGAGCAATAGTAATAGGGGATTTGATTGTAAGGGGAATAGATAGACGTTTCTGCGGCCGCAACCGAGACTCCAGGATGGTATGTTGCCTTCCTGGTGCAAGGGTCAAGGATGTCTCGGAGCGGGTGCAGGACATTCTGAAAAGTGAGGGTGAACAGCCAGTTGTCGTGGTGCACATTGGTACTAACGATACAGGTAAAAAAAGGGATGAGGTCCTACGAGACGAATTTAAGGAGCTAGGAGCTAAATTAAAACGTAGGACCTCAAAAGTAGTAATCTCAGGATTGCTACCAATGCCACGTGCTAGTCAGAGTAGGAATCGCAGGATAGCTCATATGAATACATGGCTTGAGCAGTGGTGCAGCAGGGAGGGATTCAAATTCCTGGGGCATTGGAACCGGTTCTGGGGGTGGTGGGACCAGTACAAACCGGAAGGTCTGCACCTCGGCAGGACCGGAACCAATGTCCTAGGGGGAGTGTTTGCTAGTTCTGTTGGGGGTTGGGGAGGAGTTAAACTAATATGGCAGGGGGATGGGAACCAATGCAGGGAGACAGAGGGAAACAAAAAGGAGACAACAGCAAAAGACAGAAAGGAGATGAGTAAAAGTGGAGGGCAGAGAAACCCAAGGCAAAAAACAAAAAGGGCCACTGAATGTAAAGGGGCTGCAGGAGGGGTCAAATCGAAAAACCATGGTTTAAAAACTAGTATTAAAACATTCTACCTAAACGCACGCAGCATTCGAAATAAAGTAAATGAGTTGACGGCACAAATCATTACAAATGGGTATGATTTGGTGGCCATTACAGAAACGTGGTTGCAGGGTGGCCAAGATTGGGAATTAAACATACAGGGGTATCTGACAATTCGGAAAGATAGACAAGAAGGGAAAGGAGGTGGGGTAGCTCTGTTAATAAAGCAAGATATCAGGGCAGTTGTGAGAGACGATATTGGCTCTAATGAACAAAATGTTGAATCATTGTGGGTGGAGATTAGAGATAGTAAGGGGAAAAAGTCACTGGTGGGCGTAGTTTACAGGCCCCCAAATAATAACTTCATGGTGGGGAGGGCAATAATCAAGGGAATAATGGAGGCATGTGAAAAAGGAACGGCAGTAATCATGGGGATTTTAACCTACATATCGATTGGTCAAATCAAATCGCACGGGGTAGCCTGGAGGAGGAATTCATAGAATGCATATGGGATTGTTTCTTAGAACAGTATGTTACAGAACCTACAAGGGAGCAAGCTATCTTAGATCTGGTCCTGTGTAATGAGACAGGAATAATAAACGATCTCCTAGTAAAAGATCCTCTCGGAATGAGTGATCACAGTATGCTTGAATTTGTAATACAGATTGAGGGTGAGGAAGTAGTGTCTCAAACGAGCGTAATATGCTTAAACAAAGGGGACTACAGTGGGATGAGGGCAGAGTTAGCTAAAGTAGACTGGAAACACAGACTAAACAATTGAGGAACAGTGGAGGACTTTTAAGGAGCTCTTTCATAGTGCTCAACAAAAATATATTCCAGTGAAAAAGGGCGGTAAGAGAAGGGATAACCAGCCGTGGATAACCAAGGAAATAAAGGAGAGTATCAAATTAAAAAAACAATGCGTATAAGGTGGCCAAGGTTAGTGGGAAAATAGAAGATTGGGAAAATTTTAAACGACAGCAAAGAATGACTAAGAAAGCAATATAGAAAGGAAAGATAGATTACGAAGGTAAACTTGCGCAAAACATAAAAACGGATAGTAAAAGCTTTTGCAGATATATAAAACGGAAATGAGTGACTAAAATAAATGTTGGTCCCTTAGAAGATGAGAAGGGGGATTTAATAATGGGAAATGTGGAAATGGCTGAGACCTTAAACAGTTATTTTGCTTCGGTCTTCACAGTGGAAGACAAAGAAACCATGCCAGAAATTGCTGGTCACAGGAATGTGGGAAGGGAGGACCGTGAGACAATCACTGGACAGACTAATGGGACACAAGGTAGACAAGTCCCCTGATCCTGATGAAATGCATCCCAGGGTATTAAAAGAGATGGCGGAAGTTATAGCAGATGCATTCGTTATAATCTACCAAAATTCTCTGGACTCTGGGGAGGTACCAGCGGATTGGAAAGCAGCTAATGTAACGCCTCTGTTTAAAAAAGGGGGCAGACAAAAGGCAGGTAACTATAGGCCAGTTAGTTTAACATCTATAGTGGGAAAAATGCTTGAAACTATCATTAAGGAAGAAGTAGTAGGACATCTAGATAGGAATAGTGCAATCAAGCAGACGCAGCATGGATTCATGAAGGGGAAATCATGTTTAACTAAATTACTGGAATGCTTTGAGGATATAACGAGCATGGTGGATAGAGGTGTATCGATGGATGTGGTGTATTTAGATTTTCAAAAGGCATTCGATAAGGTGCCACACAAAAGGTTACTGCAGAAGATAAAGGTACGCGGAGTCAGTGGAAATGTATTAGCATGGATGGAGAATTGGCTGGCGAACAGAAAGCAGAGAGTCGGGATAAATGGGTCCTTTTCGGGTTGGAAATCGGTGGTTACTGGTGTGCCACAGGGATCGGTGCTGGGATTACAACTGTTTACAATATACATAGATGACCTGGAAGAGGGGACAGAGTGTAGTGTAACAAAATTTGCAGATGACACAAAGATTAGTGGGAAAGCGGGTTGTGTAGAGGACACAGAGAGGCTGCAAAGAGATTTAGATAGGTTAAGCGAATGGGTTAAGATTTGGCAGATGGAATACAATGTCGGAAAGTGTGAGGTCATCCACCTTGGGGAAAAAAACAGTAAAAGGGAATATTATTTGAATGGGGAGAAATTACAACATGCTGCGGTGCAGAGGGACCTGGGGGTCCTTGTGCATGAAACTCTTTTGAGTTTATCTGTAAAATAAAAAAACATTAAACCGTGCCACCCGCCCTGGATGACACAGCAGACATTTACAAGGCCCTTTTTTTCCTTTTTTGTGTTTTTTTTTTGTGTTTTTCTTTTTTTTTGGTTTTTTTTTGGGGCGCTAAAATCACATTTTTCCAAGTGCCCCCTATAAAAGGGAAGGGGGACACTAAAAGCACCGGCAATTAAAACAAATTAAACTTTAAAACGTAAAATTAAATTAAAATTTGGTTGCCGGGCGTGATGATGCACTCCAGTCCCTCCGGTGCCCACCTCTCGCGGAAGGCCGCGAGCGTACCGGTGGACACCGCGTGCTCCATCTCCAAGGACACCCTGGACCGGATGTAAGAGCGGAAGAGAGGCAGGCAGTCAGGTTGAACGACCCCCTCGACCGCCCGCTGCCTGGACCGGCTGATGGCACCCTTGGCCGTGCCCAGGAGCAGTCCTACGAGGAGGCCTTCGGACCTACCCGCTCCCCTCCGCACAGGGTGCCCAAAGATCAGGAGAGTGGGACTGAAGTGCAGCCAGAATTTCAGGAGCAGCCCCTTCATATAATGGAACAGGGGCTGCAACCTCGTGCATTCAATAAAAACATGGAACACGGACTCCTCCAGACCGCAGAAATTGCAGGCGGCCTGGGAGTCCGTGAACCGGCTTAAAAATTTATTGCACGGCACTGCTCCGTGCACCACCCTCCAGGCCAAGTCCCCGATGAATAGTGGGAGGACCCCTGCGTTGAATACCCTCCATCGGGGACCCCCGCCTCCTCCGGACGGCAGGATGGTACGCCATGGCGTGTCCGGACGGCAGGCGAGGATGGCAAAGTTGAGAGTGTGCAGGAGCAGCCCGTACAGGAAACCCCTCCGCGTCCTTGTGCATGAATCCCAAAAAGTTAGTTTGCAGGTGCAGCAGGTAATCAGGAAGGCGAATGGAATGTTGGCCTTCATTGCGAGAGGGATGGAGTACAAAAGCAGAGAGGACTGTATAGGGTATTGGTGAGGCCGCACCTGGAGTACTGCGTGCAGTTTTGGTCACCTTACTTAAGGAAGGATATACTGGCTTTGGAGGGGGTACAGAGACGATTCACGAGGCTGATTCCGGAGATGAGGGGGTTACCTTATGATGATAGATTGAGTAGACTGGGTCTTTACTTGTTGGAGTTCAGAAGGATGAGGGGTGATCTTATAGAAACATTTAAAATAATGAAAGGGATAGACAAGATAGAGGCAGAGAGGTTGTTTCCACTGGTCGGGGAAACTAGAACTAGGGGGCACAGCCTCAAATTCCGGGGGAGCCAATTTAAAACCAAGTTGAGAAGGAATTTCTTCTCCCAGAGGGTTGTGAATCTGTGGAATTCTCTGCCCAAGGAAGCAGTTGAGGCTAGCTCATTGAATGTATTCAAGTCACAGATAGATAGATTTTTAACCAATAAGGGAATTAAGGGTTATGGGGAGCGGGCGGGTAAGTGGAGCTGAGTCCACGGCCAGATCAGCCATGATCTTGTTAAATGGCGGAGCAGGCTCAAGGGGCTAGATGGCCTCCTCCTGTTCCTAATTCTTATGTTCTTATGTTCTTATGTACTTAAAACAGCACTGTCAAAGCCCATATAACCAGGGCACTTCTGTAGCAGGAACACAACAAAGAGGGGGATCGGGGAAATAAACTGTAAAAACATAAGTTCAAAACAAATAAAAACAGAAAATGCAGGCAGTATCTGTGGCGAGAGAAACAAAGTTAACGTTTCAGGCCAATGACTGTTTACCAGAACTGGAAATGTTGAAGTCCATTAATGCACGGCAGGTGGGCATCACTGACAAGGCCAGCATTTATTGCCCATCCCTCATTGCCCTCGAGAAGGTGGTGGTGAGCCGCCTTCTTGAACCGCTGCAGTCCGTGTGGTGAAGAGACTCCCAGTGCTGTTAGGGAGTTCCAGTATTTTAACCCAGCGACAATGAAGGAATGGCGATATATTTCCAAGTCTATGTTTCTATATAAGTCAGAATAGTGTGACTTGGAGGGGAACGTGAAGGTGGTGTTCCCAAGCGCATGCTGCCCTTGTCCTTCTAAGTGTAGAGATTGTGGGTTTGGGAGATGCTGTCCAAGAAGCCTTGGCTTGTTGCTACTGTGCAGATGGTACACACAAGTAAATCACTGCTTCACCTGGAAGGAGTGTTTGGGGCCCTGGACAGTGGGAAGGGAGGGGGTAAAAGGGCAGGTGTTGCATCTCCTGCGCTTACACGGATACTGTGGAAAGGGTAGGGGATGATTGATGAGTGCACCAGGATGTCGTGGAGGGAAAGGTCCCCTAGGAATGCTGAAAGGGGAGCGGAAGGGAAGATGTGTTTGGTGGTGGGAATGGCAGAGGATGATCCGTTGAATGTGCAGGCTGGTGGGGTAGAAAGGAGGGCAAGATGAACCCCATTGTGATTCTGGGAGGGAGGAAAAGGAGTGAGAGCAGTAGTGTGGGAAATGGGACAGAAATGGGCGACTGCCCTGTCACCCACGGTGGAGGGGAATCCTCGGTTGAGGAAAAAAGACATATCGGAAGCACGAGTATGGAAGGTGGCATCGCCAGAACAGATGCAACGGAGTCGATGAAATCGGGGGAATAGAATAGTGTCCTTACAGGAAGCGGGGTGGGAGGAAGTGTTATAAAGGTAGCTGTGGGAATGAGTGAGTTTATAGTGGATATTGGCCAACAGCCTATCCCCAGAAATGGAGACAGAAGTCGAGGAAGGGAAGGGAAGGGAAGAGTCTGAGAACGACCATGTGAAGCTAAGGGAGGGGTGGAAGTTGGAAGCAAAGTTAATGAAATTTTCCATTCAGGGCGAGAGCAGGAAACAGGCATCAATGTACTGGAAAAAGGTGAGGGAGGGACTTAAATAGGACTGGACAAAGAATATTCCACATATCCCACAAAAAGACAGGCATAGCTAAGACCCATACAGGTTCCCATAGCAACATATGTTAACTGGAGGACGTGAGTGAAGTCGAGAGGTTGTTCAATGTGAGAACAAGTTCAGCCAGGCAGAGGAGAGTTGTGGTGGATGGGGACTGGTTGGGCCTCTGTTCAAGAAAGACCTCAGGCCGTAGGCCGTCCTGGTGGGGGATGGAAGTGCAGAGGGATTGGACGTCCATGGTGAAAAGGAGACGGTTCGACCCAGGACACTGGAAACTGTTAAAATGACGGAGGGCGTTGGAAGAGCCGCAGGTGCAGCTGGGAAGAGACTGGACAAGGGGAGAAAAAGTAAGTGTTGAGATAGGAAGAAATCGGTTCCATAGGGCAAGAAGGGGTTGAAACGATGGGTCTACCAGAGCCATCGGTTTGTGGATCTTGGGAAGGAGGTAGAAGCGGCCTGAGAGAGTTTGGGGGACTGTGAGGTTGGAGGCCGTGGAGGGAAGATATCCGGGAGAGATGAGGTCAGTGACAGTCTGGGAAACGACTGATGTTCAGAGGCGAGGTCATGGTCCGAGGGAGGTCAAGGGAGGTGTTGGAGGGTTGCCGTTCAGCCTCTAAGTTTAAAACAAACTCACTTGCATCCAACCACAAGCTATTTCCCACGCAGTAATTCGCCCAGTTACAGCATAGGATCAAACCCTGCACAACCAGTTCATCTCAGCCTCGTCCAGTCACACTGATCTCATCCTCTAAAGCCCATTATACCCAGGCAGTCTAGTGTGCTCTTTACAGAGACATCAGTGACATTTATAATAAGATCCACAAAAGGAAAGCATTCATAACTCCGACATCTGGAAATCAGTGTTTTAGTTGACAATTTACACAGAGAAACCGGACAGTAATTATGCTAACCAGACAGATACATCTAAACTTTAGACTCCCCTACCAACTCTTGATAGCACTGATTGAAACGGGCGCACAGTTCCAGTTCACCACAGTAGCCACTCTCTGTGAATCCATAGCGAGCAGCAGGCTATTCAACCAATGACTACACTTCATCAGTACAGGTACTACATTAACTGTAAAGTTCTCTGGCATGTCCCGAGGATGTAAAAGGAGTTATATAAATGCATGTTCTTTCTTTTCTTTAATCCTTGTTAAAACAACCATTTTCTTACTGCTCCAGCAACTTTTCCTGCATGAACACCGTGCAGACTTTGGAAAGATAGAAACAGATACAAATTATTAGCACTGATTTGCATGCACATTATGTACATTGGACAAATTGTGGCTGTATGCCACACCACATAATGCAGAATAATACTCAGTGAGAGAGAACATGTCAAGACAAAGAAGAGAACTGCTTTTAATATCCCACAAAAATAAGGACACTGCAGTCGAGTAGTAGACACAGAGCATGAACACAACATACAGTGACAGGAGGAGGTCATTCAGCCCGCCGGGCCTGTGCCTGTGCCAGTTCTCTGAAAGGGCTGTCCAATTTAGTCCCACCCCCAGCTTTTCTCCATAACCCTGCAAATTAGTCCTCTTCAAGTACATGTCCAATTGCCTATAGAATCCGATTTCCCCCACCCTTTCAGGCAATGTGTTCCAGATTATAACAACCCTCTGTATGAAAACATTTCCCACTTACCCTCTCGTTCTTTGGCCAATTATTTTAAAAATATTATTTGGTTACCGACCCATTTGCCAGAGGAAACAGTTTCTCCCTAATTACTATATCAAAACCCCTCTAAATTTTCAGTACCTTTATTTGATCTCCCATTAACCTTCTCTGCTCGAAGGACAACAAACCCAGCTTCTCCAACCTCTCCATATAACTGAAGTCCCTCATCCCGGTATGAGCCCGGTAAACCTCCTCTGTACCCTCTCCCAGGCCTTGACATCCTTCCTAATGAGGTGCCCAGAATTGTACACAATACTCCAACTGAGACCCAATCAATAATTTGTAAAGGTTTAGCATGACTTTTTGTATTCAGTGTCCCTATTTATAAAGCCAAGTATCCCATACCGCATTAACCGCATCAAATGGCCCTGCACCTTCAAAGATTTGTGAATATGCACCCCCAGGTCCCTCTGCTCTTGCACCCCCTCAAAATAGGGCCATTTAGATTATACTGCCTCTCCATGCTGTTCCTCCCAAAAGTGCACCACTTCACACTTATCCGCATTAAATTGCATCTGCCATGTGCCTGGCCATTTCACCAGTCTGCCTATGTCCTCCTGAAGTCTGCTCCTATCCTACAGTCCTGATAATCTGTTTGATTTCTTCCATAAAATGAATTAATTTAGTCATTTGCAATGTAGCCGTTGTTTTTAAGTTACTATTGAAATGACACTGCCATTGAGAGAGAGTAATATTGTATGACCTGGAGCAATAAAGTGCCAGCATGGCACAGACCCAATGCACATCAGGGATGTCACTCATTTATTACAACTAGACCTCAGGCCCTGTTTGTAAACAAGTATCAGTGGTGCCCAGCACTGCACAATTTCCCATTTTAATTTTAAAAAATACATTTTAAGACAATCAGTTTGCAAAATGAAAAAGATAAGTTCGTCACATTTTTAAGATCAACATAGCATAATTTGCTAAAACTTCACTTTATCTCAGCAGTTACGCTGCTCAAACTTGACTGGGGGAAAAGCAGAGTGTGATGGTGTCACGAATTCCCTATTAAATCAACCCCCTGCTCAAAAGAACTATATGGAGCATGCTAAGTATGAGAAAAGACCATTTGACCAATTGAAACTCATCCCTCTACTATTTTAACTATCTCAGATTAGCATCCAAATGCACTTGGCATGTCCAGAAAGATTACCTGCAGTACCCTGTCTGGCAGATTATTCCAGTGTTCCATTTCACTAAATTTACATTTATGACCTCATGATAAAATGATATTTTGGATTTCTTATTTAAGCCGTTTATATATTGTATATATTTCACTATGGACTTTCCCAACCCAAAACAGTCATCTCCCTAAGCATTAGAGACTGAGCTTAAAAATGTTCTCCTGACTCTTACACTTGAAATGTTACTCTTCTCTGCACCCTCTCCAATACTGACACATCCCTATTCAAAGACAGTGACCACAGCTGTGCACAGCACTCGTGTCCTCTAACCTTGATGCCTGTATTCCATTGTTCAGTATACATATATCATAGCCTCCCATGTTTTGTTAATTGCCTCTCTACATTGTCTAACATCAACAGCGACAAGCTTTTTTACTCCCAGGTCACTGTGCTGATTCTATTCCATCCATTTTGTACTTGGGTTGCATTATTATTTCATGTGAAATATTTTGCAATAAATTTAATCTATCTGATTCTTTGCTAAAATGATCCAAATCTTTCTGCAAATCCTTAACTCTACTCCCTATTTTAGAGTTGTCGGCACATTTGATAATCTTACACTTGACTCCAGCACCCGAATAATTTACATCATTGAGAAACAAAGTTGGAAGGGCTTACTCCTACTGTACTCCACTTCATTCTCATCAATACATTCAGGGCTAAACTTTCCTTTCATTTTCGGCGATTTTCTTGGTGGTACAACTGTTTTTCCGCCCGATGAAAGTTTCCCCTTTTGTTTTACAATGGTATCACCCAAATCTGAAAATGCCCGCCAGGACCAAACCACCGGCATGCACCGCCGAGAAAATCACCAGGGCGTAAGTTTTGTCTCAACGGAAACCTGTCCAAATTGCCGAGGGGACCGCCCTGTGAAAGCTCCTCAAACACGGCGGTAGGTGTGTACTCTGCAAAGAAAGGTCAGTTAAAGGTCTTTTATTTTTTTTTTATTTTAAAACAGCAATTAGGTGTAAAAGTGTTTTGGGAATGTTTTGTAACTTTTTCTTTTTTTGTTAAAAAAGTGAATTTTTAAAAATGTTTCCCCCCTCCCTAGGCCCAACTGCAGCCTTGGACTAAATTTTTTTTAAACCATCCGTCTCACTTAGTTTCCCCTCAACCGCCGAGAATAATGGTGCAAGATCCATTTTCTCGCCGGGCGATTAGTTTTAATTAGTTTTGACTTAAAAATGGACATTTTCGCCAGCATTACTTACCAAACATTAGCTGTTTTTCTGGGCGGACAATCGGGCATTGAGGGGCTCTCAGGAAAGTCTTGCCCTTAGTATTGCTCCTTTAACCAACTTCAGATCCAGGCCCTAACTCTCCCCTACAGCTCCATGGCTTTCACCTTTTTCAGGCAGAACCCCATCAAAAGCTTTCTGAAAATCCAGGAAAATTGTATCATGGGGAATTTCACCTTAAATTTTATCTACAATGCTCTCAAAAGAAGTTAGAGATTTGTAAGATGTGATCCTCCCCCATCTAAATCAATGTTGGCTATATCTTCTCCAGGCTGCCCCTCAGAATGGTTCCCATTGCTTGGCCTGATATAGAAGTTAGGCTAACAGCCCAAAGTTGTCTTAATTAGGTTTATTTGTCTTTGTGAATAAAGGTATGCAGCCTGTTTCCAACGCTACCTCACCAGCGCCCAGTGTCTTTCTCATGATGATGGCCAGTGTCCCACAAATCTCCCCCTCCCTAGTCCCTCTAAACGTCCCTGGATATATACCATCAGGCCCAAAGTAGATGTATGTCTTCAGTTACTTTAAGTTCTTAGAATCACAGAAACTTACAGCACAGAAGGAGGCCATTCAGTCCATTGTGCCTGTGCTGACTCTTTGAAAGATCAGTCGTGATTGGTCCCACATCCCCGCTTTTTGTCCGTAACCCTGCAAGTTCCCCATCCCCCCGGTACCTGTACAACTCCCTTTTATTTATGGTTCCGCTCCTTTCCAGGTGGAGCGTTGCAGACATTTCTCCTCCTCTCCCCTATAGATCTTTTGCCAATGATTTTAAATCCATGACCTCTGGTTATTAACCCACTCACCAGAGGAAATTTTTTCTCGCTCTACTCCATCAAAACCTCTAATCATTGTGAAAAGCTCTATTTCCTGAAGTGTGGGGCCCAGAATGGGACACAATGCTCCAGCTGGGGCCTAACCAATGATTTATAAAGTTCTAGCATGATCTCTTTGCTTTTATATTCTAACCCTCTATTTATAAACCCAAGTAACCCAAATATGTTTTTAAACACTTTATCAACTTGCCCTGCCACCTTTAAGGATTTGTGCATACGGACACCAAGGTTTCATACATTACAACAGTGACTACACTTCAGTAAGTACTTCAATGGCTGTAAAGCGCTTTGGGGCGTCCGGTGGTCGTGAAAGGCGCTATATAAATGCAAGTATTTCTTCTTTCTTTCTCTAGTCGACAATTCTCAAAAAAGTGCCATTTATAGTATACTGTCTTTCCATTTTAGTCCTCCCAAAGGGCATCACTTCACTGCATTGAACTCCATCTGCCATTCTTCTCCCCATTTCACCATGTCATCCTGCCGTCTACAACTATCCTAATCACTATCTACTACGTTGTCAAGTTTTGTATCATCTGCAAACGTTATACGAACATAAGAAGTAGGAGCAGGAGTCGGCCATACGGCCCCTCGAGCCTGCTCCGCCATTCAATGAGGTCATGGCTGATCTTCGACCTCAACTCCACTTTCCTGCACTGTCCCCATATCCCTTGATTCCCTTAATATCCAAAAATCTATCGATTTCTGTCTTGAATATATTCAACGGCTGAGCCTCCACAGCCCTCTGGGGCAGAGAATTCCAAAGATTCACCACCCTCTAAGTGAAGAAGTTTCTCCTCATCTCAGTCCTTATCCTGAGACTGTGACCCCTGGTTCTAGACTCCCCAGCCCGGGGGAAACATCCTCCCTGCATCTACCCTGTCAAGCCCTGTAAGAATTTTGTGTTTGAATGAGATCACCTCTCATTCTTCTAAACTCACAAGAATATTGGCCTAGTCTGGAACTCCCTCCCTAAACCTCTCTGCCTCTCTATCTTTGTTTAAGATTCTTCTTAAAACCTACCTCTTTAAACAAGCTTTTGGTCATTTACCTTAATTTCTTCTTTTGTGGCTTGGTGTCAAATTTATCTGTTTTGTCGGCAACACTGTTGTGAAGCACCTTGGGACGTTTTACTATGTTAAAGGCGCTATATAAATAAAAGTTATTATTATTAGTCTCCTCAATCTCTCCTCATAGGACAATCCCCCCATCCCAGGAATCAGTCTGGGGAACCTTTGTTGCACTCCCTCTATGGCAAGTATATCCTTCCTTTGGTATGACCAAAACTGTACACAATACTCCAAGTGTGGGATCACCAGGGCCTTTATAATTGCAGTAAGACAACCTTACTCTTATACTCAAATCCTCTTGTAATAAAGACCAACATACTATTTGCTTTCTTAATTGCTTGCTGTACCTGCAGGTTAACTTTCAGTGATTGGTGTACAAGGACACCCAGGTCCCTCTGAACAACATTTCCCAATCTCTCACCATTTAAACAATACTCTGCTTTTCTATTTTTCCTACCAAAATGGATAACTTCACATTTCTCCACGTTATATTCCATTTGCCATGTTCTTGCCCATTCACTGAGTCTGTCTATATCCCCCTGCAGTCTCATTGCATCCTCCTCACAACCAGGGCAGGATTAAGGCTGTGAGGGGCCTACGGCTAATAGGAGGGAAGGGCCTATATATGTACTGGCACACATGTGAATAACCGAACAGTAAATAATGTTGTCATTCTGATGACGTTATGAGGGCAAATATTGCTAACTTGATAAAACGAGGGGATGGCAAAACCTAATCCTTACATAGTTACAAGAACTGCAAAATTTAAAATTTAGAAAGCCAAGCTAGAAAGTAATTTATGTAATCAGTTTTCCCCAAAGAAAGCAGTATTGCAATGACTATCTTGACTCAAAAACTACTGGACTGGAGAACACAGATCAGAATAACATAATATAGGAAAAGGAGAGCAGCGAAGGGTCACAAGGGCTTATCAAAGCTTCCCTCTCCCAAAAAACAAATGCATCATTCCAATATAGTCTTTCAGACTCAATTTGGAATATTCCTGTTTTACCCCTAGTAGTTTGTAGTAGGATATCGTGAGGTCTCCATGGGGGATATCGAGGGGTCTCCATGGGGGATATCGAGGGGTCTCCATGGGGGATATCGAGGGGTCTCCATGGGGGATATCGAGGGGTCTCCATGGGGGATATCGAGGGGTATCTATGAGGACATACATACTCTACTAAATACTTTTGACATTTGACTTTGACATCTACATTTCCACTCTCAAAAGATAAATGAAAATTCTTCACCCTTTCGTAAGCATCCACAATTATCAAAACTGATATTATTGATGCATTTATCCTATGAACAGCGTACATAACTCTCCAAGTGAATTTTTGGGGGATAGTTATACATGTTTCAAGATTGTCACAGAATTTTATACACACTTTGAGCTAAAATGACGCAATATTTTGCACCTCTGAAGATATAATTATGCAGTTCTATATGATATTGCTTAACCAACCATGTGACAAAGATTTAGGGTTAATGATATAAAAATTAGGGCCTAAAGTCGAAGGTCATATTAGCCTATGGGTTAATCCAGCCCTGCTCACAACTTACATTCCCAGCAAACTTGGATATATTACAATTGGTCTCCTCATCCAAATCATTGATATAAATTGTGAATAGCTGGGGCCCCAGCACTGATCCCTGTGGTACCCCACAACTTACCACCTGCCAACCTGAAAATGACCCGATTATTCTACTCTGTTTTTTGTCTGTTAGCAAATCCTCAATCCATGTTAGTATATTACCACCAATCCCATGAGCCTTAATTTTGTTTAATAACCTCTTGTGTGGCACCTCCTCTTTTAATCTTTACATCAAATGCTTCCTTTGTGAAGACAGATGCAAGTATACATTTAATACTTTAACCATATTCTCTTCCTCTACATGAAAGTTTTCCCTTTGGGTCCTTAATAGGTCCAACTTTTTCCCGAGCAAACCACATTACATTTTATATTTATAAAATGTTTCAGAGTTCAAGTTGTCTGGTAACTTTGCCACAAAGACAACAAAATCATCTAGGCTACTTGCTGTACTATAGTTCAATATCATATTGGTGCTATATTTTTCAGTGAATCCTTGTAGAAAATGTTCACTTCGTACTTTGACAATTTCCTCATCGGCCTCACCTCATCGTCAATGTTTGCCCTTGTTGATAAGAGGCTCCCGAGGTATGGGAAATGGTCCACGTTATCCAGGGTCGCGCCATGGATTTTGATGACTGGAGGGCAGTGCTGTGTGGTGGGGACAGGTTGGTGGAGGACCTTTGTCTTACAGTTGTTTAGTGTAAGGCCCATGCTTTCATACGCCTCAGTGAAGATGTTGACTATGACTTGGAGTTCAGCCTCTGTATGTGCACAAACACTGGCATCGTCCACATACTGTGGCTCGACAACAGAGGTTGGGGTGCTCTTGGATCTGGCCTGGAGATAGGTTCTCATTGGTTCTGTAGTTTAATTCCACTCCAGCGGGAAGCTTGTTGAGTGAGAGGTGGAGCATGGCAGCGAGGAAACATAGAAAATAGGTGCAGGAGTAGGCCATTCGGCCCTTCGAGCCTGCACCACCATTCAATATGATCATGGCTGATCATGCAACTTCAGTATCCCATTCCTGGTTTCTCTCCATACCCCTTGATCCCTTTCGCTGTAAGGGCCACATCTAACTTCCTTATTAGATTGAGAAGAGGGTTGGCGCGATGACGCAGCACTGTTTGACCCCAGTCCGGACGTGGATTTGGTCTGTAATGGATCTGTTGGTAAGGATCACGGCTTGCATGTCGTCATGGAGCAGGCGGAGGATGGTGACGAACTTTTGGGGGGCAGCCGAAACAGAGGAGGACGCTCCATAGACCCTCGCAGTTGACAGTGTCAAAGGCCTTTGTAAGGTCAAAGAAGGCCATGTACAAGGGTTGGTGCTGCTCCCTGCATTTTCCTTGCAGCTGTTGCACTGTAAAAATCATGTCCGTTGTAGCCCGTAGGGGACGAAATCTGCACTGTGACTCCGGGAGGAGCTCCTCAGCCACAGGGAGAAGACTTGGTTGAGGAGGACTCTAGCGACAACTTTCCCAGTGGCTGATAACAGGGAGATTCCTCTGTAGTTGCCGCAGTCGGACTTGTCCTCTTTTTTTAAAAAAAGATGGCCACGATCACTGCATCTCTGAGATCACCCGGCATGCTCTCCTCCCTCCAGATGAGAACGATGAAGTCATGCATTCGCGCCAACAGTGCCTCTCCGCCATACTTTAGTGCCTCAGCGGGGATTCTATCTGCTCCCGTAGCCTTGTTGTTCTTAAGCTGTCTTATGGGTTTTTCTACCTCGTGCAGGGCTGGGGTTTTACTGAGATGGTGGTGGGTAGCATGCTGTGGGATGGAGTCGAGAACACTCGAGTCAAAGGTAGAGTCTCGGCTGAGGAGATCCTTCCAGCAGGCCCTGACTGCCTCGGTGTCCTTGATAAGTGTTTCCCCGTTCTTGGCCAACAGTGGGGTGGGGCCTTGGGTGTTTGGGCCGTAGGTGACCTTAACTGCAGTGAAGAATCCTAGCACATCATGGCTGTCGGCCAGTTGCTGTATCTCCTGTGCTTTCTCCATCCACCATCTGTTCTTTAGGTCCCGGGTTTTTTGTTAGACCTCAGCCTTAAGCCGTCTGTAATGGTGCCTTGCTGCTCCCGAGGTGGGTTGTTGTTTAAGGCTCAGAAATGCCCTGCGCTTGTGATCTATTAGCTCTTGGATCTCCTGGTCATTCTCATCAAACCAATCCTGGTGTTTCCTGGTTGAGTGACCGAGCATCTCTTCGCAGGCCCTGGTTATGGAGGCCTGGAGGGCAGACCAAGCGCTGTGGGCATTTGGCGTCTCGGGGTCATCAAGGCACGCCAGGTTTGCAGCGAGGCGCTGACTGTATAGGGCTCTCTTAGCTGGGTCTGAGTGCCCCGGCACTGACTTTTTTGCGGCACTGCTTCTGCTGCCCTCGCCGCTTTGGGGCTATGTTGATGTCGATGATGGAACAGATTAGGCGGTGGTCCGTCCAGCAGTCATCAGCTCCTGTCATGGCGCGGGTGATGCGCACATCCTTGCGATCCCTGGCTCAGATGATGACAGTCGAGCAGGTGCCAGTGTTTGGAGCAAGGGTGTTGCTACGATGCCTTGTACTTGTCCCTCTGGCGGAACAAGGTGTTGGTGATGACAAGGTCGTGCTCTAGACATTTTGTCAGGAGTAGGGTACCGCTGGAGTTGGTTTTCCCTACCCCCTCTCTGCCGATCACGCCTTCCCAGAGGGCTGTGTCCTTGCCGACCCTGGCGTTGAAGTCACCGAGGAGGATCAATTTATCGAGTGTTGGGGCGTACGCACTGATGACTGTGGCGCATTGAATCTGGGATAGGGTGAGTTGAAGAATCATGAGACGTTCGCTAATCCCACAGGAGGAGTCTTTGAGGCGGTCAACCAGCTCATTTTTGATAGCGAAACCAACTTCGTGGAGGCGGCGTTCTTCCTCTGGTTTCCCTTTCCAGAAGAAGGTGTAACGTCCATCTTGTTCCTTGAACTGGCCTTCCCGTGCCCGCCGGGTCTCGCTTAGGGTGGCGATGTTGACATCGAAGCGTCTTAAGTTCCCGGGCAACTATGGCGATGCAGCGTTCTGGCCTGTCGCTGTTGGACTAAGTCCATGAGGGTCCTGGCATTCTAGGTCCCGAACTTCATGTTAAAGGAGTGGAAAATGCCTGTGCATGGGTTCTTTTAACATGGGGTGGCCGTTGCACACTGGCTACCACACAGGCTTAGCTGAGCAAGGTCTTGGTCCAGTGGCAAGGCCAGGCACTGCTGTATGAGCTTAGTTGCCTACGACGAGATGTTGGCTGCAAGCTTGGTGCTGAGTAGCGCCCTTTGTTGAAATGGTAGGTGATCTGAGGTTTGCCTGGGGGCAGGCATTGGGAAGGTCTGTGGTCCACTGGTGTTCAGAGTGGAAGGAGGTCAGGATGGTCACAGCCATTGTGCTCACCATGTGCTGGAGGAGAAGAGGGATGCACCAACCAGGTCGTCAGTGAAGGAGAGGCCCAGTCGCTGCTGGAGGAGAGGCCCAGTCGCTGCTGGAGGAGAGGCCCAGTCGCTGCTGGAGGAGAGGCCCAGTCGCTGCTGGAGGAGAGGCCCAGTCGCTGCTGGAGGAGAGGCCCAGTCGCTGCTGGAGGAGAGGCCCAGTCGCTGCTGGAGGAGAGGCCCAGTCGCTGCTGGAGGAGAGGCCCAGTCGCTGCTGGAGGAGAGGCCCAGTCGCTGCTGGAGGAGAGGCCCAGTCGCTGCTGGAGGAGAGGCCCAGTCGCTGCTGGAGGAGAGGAGGTCCAATCGCCGCTGGTGGAGCAGCTGAGTCAGCAACGTCCAGTGGGAGCGTGAGGTAGGCCCAAACTTGTGGTCGGAGGCTCACCGGGTGTCGTCGGGGATTGGGTGGAGCAGCTGAGTCAGCCATGGCCAATCGGGAGCGTGAGGAAAGCCTATGAGGAGAGTGGGGGAGAAGAGGTCCGAACGCCACTGAAAAGGAGAGGGGGAAGAGGCTCAGACGCTGCAGGAGGCGCGGTCGCCACTTGTTGGAGGATAGTCCTGTCGTCGCCGATGGGTGGAGGTTCGGAGGGAAGGTTTGCGTCTGAGGTAGGCCCAAATTTGTGGGATTTAGGATCTAGGGTTTTAGGGAAAGAAATGCACCCCCATTAAGGCTTATTAAGGCCAGGGGAAGTTTAAGCAGTGGGTGGGGGAAGATTGGGGGTAAAAAGGTGTTGAATGGCAAAGATAAGGTTGTTTGGCAGGGGAGCTCCCTCGGGAGCTGCCACCCCGGCGGCCATCTTGGATTCACGGCACTTATCAAACTCCCCTTTGAAAGCCGCGATTGAGTCTGCCTCCACCACCCTCTCAGGCCGTGCATTCCAGATCCTAACCACTCGCTGCATAAAAAAGTTTTTCCTCATGTCGCCTTTGGTTCTTCTGCGAAACGCCTTAAATGTGTGTCCTCTGGTTCTCGGCCCTTCCCCCAATGGGAAGTTTCTCTCTCTCTACTCTGTCCAGACCCAACCTGATTTTGAACACCTCGATCAAATCTCCTCGCAACCTTCTCTGCTCTAAGGAGAACAACCCCAGCTTCTCCAGTCTATCCACGTAACTGAAGTCCCTCATCCCTGGAACCATCCCTGTAAATTATTTCTGCACCCTCTCTAAGGCCTTCAAGTCCTTACGATAGGCAGTAGATTGCTGCCAATGGCTTTTCTTCAGCTGCATCCATGGTCAGCACAAACCAAAATTGTTCAGCTGAATATTAGCAGTATTGAAGCGCTGCTCTTTGGCACCTCTGAGCCTCTGGTTTCAAGTCCAACTCCTCAAGATGCTATCTTGAGTCAGGAAGTGCTTCTCATCCAAATGCTGAATTTTCCCCGTTCTATTGGAAAGTCCCTAATAATACTTATTAAAAATAAAAATTCTCCCCACTTTTCTCCAATGAATACAACAGAATTAACACGAGGGGATCTAGAAGGACAGCTGGGAATAACAGCTGATCCATCACTTTCAATATCCAGACAATGTGGCAAAAGAATCAAACAAGCTAATGGGCTGCTAGGTAATAGGCTTTGAGAGAGGAGATAAACTGGCTCTTTCACTGGAGCAAAGGAGGTTAAGAAGAAACCCGACAGTTTAAGAGAGAAAAGCTATTCCCACTGGTTGGTGACTTGGTAACAGAGGGCATAAATTTAGGATCATTGCCAAAAGAACAAAGGAAGAGGTTAGAGGATTGTTGTTTTTTTAATGCAAGGGATGTTATAGCATGGATTGCCCAACCAGAAACCGTGGCTGAAGCAAATCCATTGTAGCTTTTGAAAGGGAAGTCAATAAATAATTGAAAACAAAGAATGTAATAGTATAGGGAAAGGCAACAGAATGGGGCTAAGTGGTAGCTCTTTCACGATGGGGTGAATAGCCTCTTCCTGTTCTGTACAATTTGATGATTCAAGTTTTGTAGCCAAAACAGTAAAATACAATCAAACAGAAGTCTTGCTAGGACTTCACAATACACTGAAGAGATCCCAACAGTTTTTGGTTACGACACCAGGATATACATGTATTAGTTAGGCAGATGGCATGTGTGGGATTGATCAGTGTAGATAATTTCAGTGAAAGGGGGTGAGGTTAACCTACCATGTGCCAGCAACTGAACTGAAATGTGTATGGAGTTTTGCTACTATCATCTGAGTCTTCCCTAGCCAGATACTCATTTTCTCACAAGTTATCCATTTCTCTTTCACTGCTTTTCCTCCACCTCCTGACAAGATCTCTCAGCCACCAGAAGATTGAGACGTCACTTTTACCAGGGTCACTACACACATTAACCCGTTACCGGCAGTTTGCCTGCACCCACGAGTGTCCCCCATTAATCCACTTCACAGCCACGTCACATCATTGAGTTGGACCAATACCTCCAGATGGAAATGGCACAGATATCAATAACATGTACAACTAACAATCCCAGCCCAACCCTGACACAAGGTCTGTGTGTGCCATTCATACCGGTATGGGGTGGGAAGGATAAAGAACTGATATGAAGGAACCATGATTGCATTTCCAGCTGTATATAATGCTCTCATTTCCAATTCTACTTCATGTTCTAGGTAACCTGTCTCCAGCTGAGCTCCCAGTAAAAGGAAAATTATAACTTAAAGGCCAACAGACATTTGTTGTGGGCAATTGGCATTTATTGGTCCTGCTGACATCCTGCAACCTTCAGCCAGGCAACAGGTTTATACCCCAGACACGCCCAGCGTGCTCCAGTTTACAGTATGATCACAGATGCACAAAGGGAACTGACTCTCTGTTGTGATTAGAGTCCACTTCATTTCATTAAGTGCCTTGGGACGTTTTACTGCATTAAAGGCGCTATATGAATTCAAGTTCTTACATTTCAACAGTGACTACACTTCAAAAAGTACTTCATTGGCTGTAAAGCTTTTGGGACATCCTATGGTCATGAAATGTGCTATAGAATCATAGAAATTTACAGAAGGAGGCCATTTGGCCCATCGTGTCCGCACGGCCGACCAAGAGCTATCCAGCCGAATCCCACTTTCCAGCTCTTAGTCCGTAGCCTTGTAGGTTACGGCAATTCAAGTGCACATCCAAGTATTTTCAAAATGCTATCAGGGTTTCTGCCTCAACCACCCTTTCACCCGTGAGTTCCAGACCCCCACCACCCTCTGGGTGAAAACATTTCCCCTCAAATCCCCTCTAAACCTCCTAACAATTACTTTAAATCTATGTCCCCTGGTTGTTGACCCCTCTGCTGAGGGAAATAGGTCCTTCCTATCCACTTTATCCAGGCCCCTTGTAATTTTATACACCTCAATCAGGTCCCTTCGTCTCCTCTATTCCAAAGAAAACAAACCCAGCGCCTCCAAGCTTTCCTCACAGCTAAGATTCTTCAGTCCAGGCAACATCCTCGTAAATAATATGATCAGAACTGCACGCAGTACTCTAGCTGTGGCTTAGTGTTTTATATAGTTCAGGCATAACCTCCCTGCTCTTATATTCTATGATGCGGCTAATAAGGGCAAGTATCCCAAATGCCTTCTTAACAACCTTATCTACCTGGCCTGCTACCTTCAGGGATCTGTGGAATTGCACCTCAAGGTCCCTCTGTTCCTCTACACTTCTCAGTATCCTACCATTTATTGGGTATTCCCTCCCCAAATGCATTACCTCACACTTCTCCGGATTGAATTCCATTTGCCACTATTCTGCCCACCTGACCAGTTCATTGATATCTTCCTGCAGTCGACAGCTTTCTTCTTCATCATCAACCACAGCCAATTTTTGTATCATCTGCAAACTTCTTAATCATACCCCCTGCATTCAAGTCGAAATCATTAATATATATCACAAAAAAGCAAGGGACCCAGTACTGAAGCCTGCGGAACCCCACTGGAAACAGCCTTCCAGTCACAAAAACACCCATCAACCATTACCCTTTGCTTCCTGCCTCTGAGCTAATTTTTGATCCAACTTGCCACTTTGCCCTGGATCCCATGGGCTTTTACTTTCGTGACCAGTTTGCCATGTGGGACCTTATCAAAAGCATTGCTAAAATCCATATACACTACATCATACGCACTGCCCTCATCGACCCTCCTGGTTACCTCCTCAAAAAATTAAATCAAGTTAGTCAGACACGACCTTCCCTTGACAAATCCATGCTGACTGTCCTTGATTAATCCACGTCTTTCCAAATGAAGATTTATCCTGTTTTTCAGAATTTTTTCCAATAATTTTCCCACTTAGGCTGACTGGACTGTCATTACTCAGTCTATCCCTTTCTCCCTTTTTAAACAACGGTACAACCTTAGCAGTCCTCCGGCACCACACCTGTAGCCAGAGAGGATGGGAAAATGATGGTCAAAGCTTCTGCTATTTCCTCTCTTGCTTCTCTTAACAGACTGGGATACATTTAATCCGGGCCTGGGGAGTTATCCATTTTCAAAGCTACTAAATCCCTTAATACTTCCTCTCTGTTTACTTCATCTAATATTTCACACTCCTACTCCCTGATCGTCCCTCTCTTTTGTGAAAACAGATGCAAAGTATTAATTAAGAACCATATCCATGTCTTCCGCCTCCACACACAGATTACCTTTATGGCCTGCAATAGGCCCTACTCTTTCTTTAGCTATCCTCTTGCTCTTAATGTATTTATAAAACATCTTTGGGTTTTCCTTGATTTTACTTGCCAATATTTTTTCATGTCGTCTCTTTGCTTTCCTAATTTGCTTTTTAATTGCACCCCTGAACCTTCTGTACTCCTCTCGGGTTTCTGCAGTATTGAGCCCTCGGTATCTGCCATAAGCCTCTCTTTTTTTCTTTATCCTACTCTGTATGCCCCTTGACATCCAGAGGGCTCTAGATTTGTCCCACCCTTTTTCTTTAAGGGAACATACTTGCTCTGAATCCTCACTATCTCCTCCTTGAATGCCTCCAACTGCTCCGACACTGATTTACCTTCAAGTAGCTGTTTCTAGTCCACTTTGGCTAAATCACATAGCTTAGTAAATAACATAAGAACATAAGAAATAGGAGCAGGAGTTGGCCATTCGGCCACTCGAGCCTGCTCCGCCATTCAATAAGATCATGGCCTCAACTCCACTTTCTTGCCTGTTCCCCTTGACTCCCCTATAGTTCCAAAATCTGTCTATCTCCACCTTGAATATATTCAATGACCTAGCTCCCACAGCTCTCTGGGGTAAAGCACTCCAAAGATATACGACCCTCAGAGAAGAAATTCCTCCTCATCTCCGTCTTAAATGGGCGACCCCTTATTCTGAAACTATGGCCCCTAGTGACACCCCCACGAGAGCAAACATCCTCACAGCATCTACCCTGTCAAACCCCCTCAGAATCTTGTATGTTTCAATAAGATCACCTCTCATTCTTCTAAACTCCAATGATTATAGGCCCAACCTGCTCAACCTTTCCTCATAAGACAACCCCTTCATCTCCGGAATCAACCTAGTGAACTTTCTCTGAACTGCCTCCAATGCAAGTATATCCCTCCTTAAATAAAGAGACCAAAATTGTACGCAGTACTCCAGGTGTGGTCTCACCAACAGTTATAGCAAGACTTCCCTACTTTTATACTCCATCCCCCTTGCAATAAAGGCCAACATTCCAATGGCCTTCCTAATTACTTGCTCTACCTGCATACTAACTTTTTGTGTTTCATGTACAAGGACACCCAGATCCTTCTGTACCGCAGCATTCTGTAGTCTCTCTATTTAAATAATATTTTGCGTTTCTATTCTTATCAAAGTGGGTAACCTCACATTTTCCCACATACTCTATCTGTCAATGATTTGCTCACTCAAACTATCTATATCCCTTTGAAGACTCTTTGTATCCTCCTCACAATTTGCTTTCCCACCCATCTTTGTATCATCAGCAAATTTGGCTACAGTACACTCGGGTCCCTTCATCCAAGTCATTAATATAGATTGGCTTTTCCCCAGTTGAGAACATTTATTCCTAGTCTATCTTTTGTCTTTTTCCATAACTACCCTAAATCTAATTGAATTATGATCACTAGCACCAAAATGCTCTCCCGATAACCCTTCATTCCCTAAAACTAAGTCCAGAACCCTCCCTTGTTGTGCTTGCTATGTACTGGCTATAAAAGTTTTCCTGAATGTATTTTAAGAATTCTGATCCCTCTATACCTTGCACACTAATTTTATCCCAGTTAATATTAGGGTAGTTGAAATCCCCCATTACTGGCGGATTGCCTTTGCACTTCTCAGTAATTTGCCCGCATATTTGCTCTTCTATCTCCCTCTGACTGTTTGGGAGTCTGTAGTACACTCCCAGCAGTGTGATCGCCCCTTTTTTGTTTTTCTTTCTTTGTTGTTGTTCATTTGGATACAGCATAGTTACAGATATCAGCACCAGGAGCCAGGACTAATGAGGCAGTAGATCTACAGAACATTTGGAATTTAAAAGAACGGCTCTCCAGGATATAGGCAACATTCTGCCACAGCACAGTGAAGGAGCTTTCACATTCTCAGGCTCTAATAAGCCAAGTTCCTTTAACCCAACATTATAAAGCCGCTAAACGTAGGCCTACCATTGAGATAAGGCTTTAGTTATGTCAATGCGGGGAACTGGGCTGCACATCTGGGGGCCGAAATTGCCCTCAGCAGGAAATTGGGGAGGGCACTTCGATTTATCCGGAAATTTACCACCAGAGTCAGAGGGAAGAGATGGAAAATTCAGCTCTTTTTCTCTGACGCTTTGGGGCGCTGTTTGTGGCAATGTAGGGGCGGGTGATGACGCCAGCACAACACTCCACAACATGCCTCCCCTTCACTTAAAGGGGAGGTACGCTGCAAGGCCAACGTGGAGCCCACTGGGCCACCAAGTGAGGATGCCGTGCTGCCTGTTGGCGGCCCAGCCGAACCAGCGGCCACCACTGGCGGGCCGACTCATGAGTTGGCCGACAATTAAAACAAAATGGCAGCCATGGCGGAGCACTCTCATCTTTAAGGGTGACCACACCGCCCAGCTGTCAGCTTCCCTCCGTGTGAAGCTGTCGGGGGCACCGACCAGCGGTGGCCGCGCTCCTGCGGGAAAGGGGTCGCCACACTGGGCGGAAACCCGTACCCGCCGTCCCCAGCACGGGGGGAATTGTGGATAGATTAGCCCCACCGCCTGCCCATCGGGGGGGGGGGGGGGAGAGGCCTTACTGCCCAGTTACGTAACGGGCCTTAAAGGGGGCAATTTCCCTCCCTTGCTGTCTGTTGACTTCTATATAAACCCAAAGTCTTATCGCCCCCCTCTCCTGAACTATGACGCAGTTCAAGCAAGGAGATAAGATCAGCTTTAGAAAGAACTGTGTGCTGTCAAATGTGTTAGCATTCTACCAAACTACTTCTAACACCTCTCCTCACAGAATCACACAGTACCTATCTCACCAGATTGACTGCAGACTCTGTTTCACAAACCAATCACAAGATGATACCTGCATCATCAGACAAGGCACAACACTTGGTGGCTGCCTCACTAAAATGGCCACACCACCCCTCACCAGCCTGGCCACATTTCTCTTCCTCGATATTAAAAGACAAATCAAGTAAGTTCACTTCAAAAAATTAAAGATGTGACAATTTCAATATATAATCAGTCAACAGAATCTTGATTATCAACTGCTTACACACATTAAAAGCTTGTCTGACTACAGCACGATATATATTATCCAGTTTAAGGGAACTGCCTTTGCACCTCAGAACTCCTATGTGACATGGACTGGCGAGAAGTCTTCGTCTGCTGGAGCTCTACTGCATCACTTCCATTTACAGAGACATGTAGCCATCTTGCCCTATGAGCCACGTATCCCAGTATCTAATTAATGTGGCCAGAAATCAGTAAGAACATAAGAAATAGGAACAGGAGTAGGCCCTCGAGCCTGCTCCGCCATTTAATAAGATCATGGCTGATCTCATCATGGACTCAGCTCCACTTCCCCGCCCACTCCCCATAACCCCTTATTGTTCAAGAAACTGTCTATTTCTGTCTTAAATTTATTCAATGACCCAGCTGCCACAGCTCTCTGATTTACAACCCTCAGAAGAAATTTATCCTCATCTGTTTTAAATGGGCGGCCCCTTATTCTAAGACCATGCCCCCTAGTTCTAGTCTCCCCCATCAGTGGAAACATCCTCTCTGCATCCACCTTGTCAAGGCCCCTCATAATCTTATACGTTTCGATAAGATCACCTCTCATTCTTCGGAATTCCAATGAGCAGAGGCCCAACCTACTCAACCTTTCCTCATAAGTCAATCTCCTCATCTCTGGAATCAACCGAGTGAACTTTCTCTGAACTGCCTCCAAAGCAAGTATATCCTTTTGTAAATATGGAAACCAAAACTACGCAGTATTCCAGATGTGGCCTCACCAATACCCTGTATAACTGGAGCAAGACTTCCCTGCTTTTATACTCCATCCCCTTTGCAATAAAGGCCAAGATACCATTGGCCTTCCTGATCACTTGCTGTACCTGCATACTTGTGTTTCATGCACAAGTACCCCCAGGTCCCGCTGTACTGTGGCATTTCACAATCTTTCTCCATTTAAATAATAACTTGCTCTTCGATTTTTTTTCTGCCAAAGTGCATGACCTCACACTTTCCAACATTATACTCCATCTGTCAAATTTTTGCCCACTCACTTAGCCTGTCTATGTCCTTTTGCAGATTGTGTGTGTCCTCCTCACACATTGCTTTTCCTCCTATCTTTGTATCGTCAGCAAACTTGGCTACTTTACACTCAGTCCCTTCTTCCAAGTCGTTAATATAGATTGTAAATAGTTGGGGTCCCAGCACTGATCCCTGCGGCACCCCACTAGTTACTGTTTGCTAACCAAAGAATGAACCATTTATCCCGACTCTCTGTTTTCTGTTTATTAGCCAATCCTCTATCCATGCTAATATATTACCTCCAACCCCATGAATTTTTATCTTGTGCAGTAACCTTTTATGTGGCACCTTGTCAAATGCCTTCTGGAAGTCCAAATACACCACATCCACTGGTTCCCCTTTATCCACCCTGCCCGTTACATCCTCAAAGAACTCCAACAAATTTATCAAACATGACTTCTCCTTCATAAATCCATGCTGACTCTGCCTGACCGAATTATGCTTTTCCAAATGTCCTGCTACTGCTTCTTTAATAATGGACTCCGCCATTTTCCCAACCACAGATGTTAGGCTAACTGGTCTATAGTGTCCTGCTTTTTGTCTGCCTCCTTTTTTAAATAGGGGCGTTACATTTGCAGTTTTCCAATCTGCTGGGACCTCCCCAGAATCCAGGGAATTTTGGTAAATTACAACCGATGCATCCACAATCCCTGCCGCTACTTCTCTTAAGACCCAAAAATGCAAACCATCAGGTCCAGGGGATTTATCTGTCTTTAGTCCCATTATCTTACTGAGTACCACCTCCTTAGTAAGTGAAGTCAATCTGAGCAGAAGGAAAACATGCTACCTGGCACTCCAAGTGAATTCAGGAATCTCACCTGAAAGCATTCTAATGGTTTGTGATAACATAGAAACATAGAAAATAAGTGCAGGAGTAGGCCATTCGGCACTTCGAGCCTGCACCACCATTCAATAATATCATGGCTGATCATTCACCTCAGTACCCCTTTCCTGCTTTCTCTCCATACCCCTTGATCCCTTTAGCTGTAAGGGCCATATCTAACTCCCTCTTCAATATATCCAATGAACTGGCATCAATAACTCTCTGCGGCAGGGAATTCCACAGGTTAACAACTCTCTGAGTGAAGAAGTTTCTCCTCATCTCAGTCCTAAATGGCTTACCCCTTATCCTTAGACTGTGTCCTCTTGTTCTGGACTTCCCCAACATCGGGAACATTCTTCCTGCATCGAACCTGTCCAGTCCCTTCAGAATTTTATATGTTTCTATGAGATCCCCTCATCCTTCTAAACTCCAGTGAATACAGGCCCGTCGATCCAGTCTCTCCTCATATGTCAGTCCTGCCATCCCAGGAATCAGTCTGGTGAATCTTCGCTGCACTCCCTCAATAGCAAGAACATTCTTCCTCAGATTAGGAGACCAAAACTGAACACAATATTCCAGTTGAGGCCTCACTAAGGCCCTGTACAACTGCAGTAAGACCTCCCTGCTCCTATACTCAAATCCCCTCGCTATGAAGGCCAACATACCATTTGCCTTCTTCACCCCCTGCTGTATCTGCATGCCAACTTTCAATGACTAATGTGCCATGACACCCAGGTCTCGTTGCACCTTCCCTTTTCCTAATCTGCCTCCATTCAGATAATATTCTGCCTTCCTGTTTTTGCCCCCAAAGTGGATAACCTCACATTTATCCACATTATACTGCATCTGCCATGCATTTGCCCACTCACCTAACCTGTCCAAGTCACCCTGCAGCCTCTTAGCATCCTCCTCGCAGCTCACACCACCACCCTGCTTAAACACATAAGAATTAGGAGCAGGAATAGGCCATTCGGCCCCTCGAGCCTGCTCCGTCATTCAATAAGATCATGGTGATCTTCGAACTCCACCTTCCTGCTCGATCCCCATATGCCTGGATATCTAAACAAATGAGAAAACAATAATTTGACACAGCGCTAAGCGATCATCCCATTCTACAATTAGGAAATGTGAGTTAAAACTGACCTAATTCAATATATTGTGCATATCTTCTGTCAATAGTTGCATATCTTCTGCCAATAGTCCACATCAAGCATGCTGTAGGACAAGAGCAGCAATATCCCGGGAACAACAACACATCCAAGTTCTCGGCCAATCGCACACCATCCTGACGCACAAGTATGATTGCTCTGTCACTGGGTCAACATCCTGAAATCTCCCACCAAACATCATTGTGGGAGCACCATCATCACAAACACTGCAGCAGTTCAAGGCCCATCTTCTCAGGGCAACTGGGATGAGCAATAAATATGACCTTACCAACAACAATCACATCTAGAGAATAAAGTAAACTATATCCATATCTGGGAAGCCTCTTAAAGCACCTTTCTCATCAACTCATCACTTCTCTGAATTTACTGCCCTCCTGTCCTCCCTAAACCTCTCCCTCAATATAAACTCTCCTCGTTATATTCATAGCCACCTCCTCAACCTTAACAGCTCCTGTGGCCTCGTTACTGCCTTGGTCTCAATGACAAACAAGACCATCTCCTACAACTGCCTGGTAAAATCTCCCTTATCCATTCCAACCCCACTGCTACACCTTCCCTGAAAAAAAATCCCCGGTGATCACTTACAACTTTCAAACTTCTAAGCGCCAAGCCTATGGTCCTCCATTTACTATGAAATTTCTACAACCGTCGAGCTGCTCAACCACCTCCACTTTTGATGCCCTTATCCCAAGCAAAATCTTTACTCTCTCCCGTGCCGAATGTTGCCCCTGGATTTCTTTGTCACTAAGAACGAGACTATCTGTCCAGCTGCCTCCGCTACTTCCCCCTCTCCCATTACCCACCAAGCCAAACCTCCTCCCAGGCTGTTGCTCTTTCTCTAGTTTCTCCCCTATCTCCCCACCTGCCGTCTCCAAATACATCTTGTTATTGCACCCAATTCTTGCTTCCGTGACCTCATTCTAACTAAACAGCTGACCACGCAACTGCTCTTCCTGGCTGCCATGCTAGCCGGCATTATAAATGTTTCCCTGTCCCCGCGTACTGTCCTGTAACCTTTGAAAACTGTTGCCATCGCCTCCTTCCAAAAAAACAATCTATGTCCGAGTCTCCCAACACCCTTTCCTGTCCCAAGTCCTTGTACATATCGTTGCCTCCCAAATCCAACTTTTCCTGCAATCGCTCCAGTCAGATTTCCATCCATGCCACGGGACCAAAACAGCCCAAACCAAGGTCACAAATAATATCTCCCGTCACTGTGATGCATTATCTCTCCACCACTTCACTGCAGCCTTTGGCAGAGCCGATCATACCATGCTCCTTCAACATCTCTCCTCCATTCAAGCTTGGTGGAACTACCCGCACTTAGCTCCACTATTAATTGTCCTTTCGGAGCTAATGTCATCAGCAATGGCTTTGCTTTCTATCCCTGCACCGTCACTTCCGGAGATCCCAAGGATCTATGTTTTGACCCTTCCTTTTCCACATCTACATGTTGCCCCTTAGTGACATCATCTGCAGATATGGAGTCAAGTTCAGCATGTATGTTATGGACAGCCAGCTCTCCCTCTCTATCACCTCGCACAATCCCTTCAACAACAACTTGCATTTATATAGCACCTTTAACGTAGTAAATCGTGCCAAGGCACCTCACTGGAGTTATAAGAGATACAAAATTTGACACCAAGCCACATAAGGAGAAATCAGGGGAAGTGACCAAAGCTGGGTCAAAGAGGTAGGTTTTAAGAAGCATGTTGAAGGAGTAAAGACAGATAGAGTAGCAGAGAGGTTTAGGGGAGAAATTCCAGAGCTTGGTGCCCAAGCAACAGAAGGCACAGCCGCCAATGGTTGAGCGATTATAATCAGGGATGTTCAAGAGGGCAGAATTAGAGGAGCGCAGATATCTCGGGGGGGTTGTGGGGCTAGAGGAGATTACAGAGATAGGGAGGGACGAAATCATGGAGGGATTTGAAATCAAGGATGTGAATTTTGAAATCGAGGCGTTGCTTAACCGGGAGCCAATGCAGGTCAGTGAGCACAGGGGGTGATGGGTGAGCGGGACTTGGTGCGAGTTAGAACACAGGACAGCCGAGTTTTGGATCACCTCTAGTTTACGTAGGGTAGAATGTGGGAGGCCAATCAAGAGTGCGTTAGAATAGTCAAGTCTAGAGGTAACAAAGGCATGGATGAGGCTCCAGCAACGGATGAGCTGAGGCAAGGGCAGAGACGGGCAATGTTACGGAGGTGGAAATAGGTGGTCTTAGTTATAAGAACATAAGAAATAGGAGTAAGCCATACGGTCTCTCGAGCCTGCTCCACCATTTAATACGATCATGGCTTGTCCGATCAAGGACCCAGGTCCACTTCCCTGCCTGCTCCCCATAACCTCCTATCAGTTAAGAAACTGTCTATCTCTGTCTTAAATCCATTCAATGTCCCACCTTCCACAGCTCTCTGGGGCAGCGAATTCCACAGATTTACAATCCTCAGAGAATAAATTTCTCCTCATCTCAGTTTTAAATGGGCGGCCCCTTATTCTAAGATTATGCCCCCTAGTTCTAGTCTCCCCTATCAGTGGAAACATCCTCTCTGCATCCACCTTGTCAAGCCCCCTCATAATCTTATACGTTTAAGATCACCTCTCATTCATCTGAATTCCAATGAGTAGAGGCCCAACCTACTCAACCTTTCCTCATAAGTCAACCCCTTTATCTCCAGAATCAACCAAGTGAACCTTCTGTGAACTGCCTCCAAAGCAAGTATATCCTTTCTTAAATATGGAAACCAAAACTGTACGCAGTATTCCAGGTGTGGCCTCACCAATACCCTGTATAACTGTAGCAAGGCTTCCTTGAACGCTCATTTCAAAGTCAAATATGACAACAAGGTTGCAAACAGTCTGGTTCAGCCTCAGACAGAAGTTGGGGAGAGGGGTGGAGTCAGTGGCTAGGGAACTGAGTTCGTGGCGGGGACCGAAAACAATGGCTTCGGTCTTCCCAATATTCAACTGGAGAAAATTTCTGCTAATCCAGAACTGGATGTCGGACAAGCAGTCTGACAATTTAGAGACCATGGAGGGGTCGAGAGAAGTGGTGGTGAGGTAGCGCTGGGTGTCATCAGCGTACATGTGGAAATTGACGCTGTGTTTTCAGATGATGTCACTGCCTTTGTGTTGTGACACTGCTTGAACATTATCCAATCTTTGGTGAAGTGCAATTTCCTCCAGCTAAACACTGGGAAGATCCCAAAACCATTCCTCCAACCTGTCACAAACTCTGTACTCAGACCTATTTCACCACTCTCCTTGGCCACTGTCTTAGGTTATGTCAGGCTGCTTGCAACTTCTTCATCCCATTCAATGCTGAGCTGAACGTCAATCCCATATCTTCTAAATCACAAAGAGTGCCTTCCACCTCCATAATTTCACCCATCTACTACTGAAACCCTCATCAATGCTTTTGTCACATCCACACTCAGCTATATCAATTTTCCTGGTCGGCCTCCCATCCTCCACAAACCAACTGATCTGAAACTCTACTGCCATCATCCTATCCTGCACCAAGTCTCACTCACCTGTCCTTGTTGACCTACATTGGCTCGCAGTCCCCCAATACCTGCAATTTAAAATTCTTATCCGTATGTTACAATGATTGCCCTTCCCCATCTCTGTAACTTCCTCCAACCCCCTAAATTTTCAATCCATCCAACGCTGGCGTAATATGCACCCTCCCTAAGCCCACCATTGGTGGACTCCCTGCAGCAGCTGGATCCCCACATCCGAATCCCTCCCTAAACTGCTTCTTTAAGACCTTCCTTAAAACCCACTTCTTTGTCCACTCTATTATCTCGTTCTCGGCATCCATTTTTTTGAATTACATCTTGGGACAGTTTTCTACGTTAAATATAAATGCACGTTATTGCACAATTCTTGTGTCTCATCCGCGCGATTATCCTCGGCTATCCGATCAGCTGCCCTCTATTTCCTCCTAAAAGCCAAGAATCTTATTCTTTCTTACTATTAGAATCCTGATCAACAACATTGTCTCCTCTGCCAACTCTTCCACCAGACCTCACATTGTGATTGATTAGATCCACATCTTCCCCCAGTCTTCCTTCCCTCCCTCCCTCCAACAATCAATGGCCCCTGAAAACCTCAGCTTACTCTCACCTCATAATTACTTCTCGTTTCATCTCCCTCCTGTGCGGCACTATGGCCTTTCTCAGGGTGTCTGAGTAAAGCAAAGATATTGGGATGCAGGTGGGACTCTGGTTAAACCAACAGCTGAATGTAAACAATAAGTTTGTGTGATATTAGTGGAGCAGCAGTGATTATAACAGAAAGCAGTGGGTTACTATCAACAAAGCTCCAGTCATTATTCCAAACACAATTTGTACAAATTCACAACTGACAGAGCGCGTTAACAGCACCTTCCCTTTCTTGCCCCCGATGACCAGCACCAGCCCAGGCAGGACAACACACTGCCGATTCCCAGGCCAGTGTCCAGCGGCCGGCCAGTGTCCGGATTGCCCTCACTGAGGCCTGTGCACCGGCTGCCATTAACCCTGGGGGGGCCTCGGCCCGCAGCCTCGCCTGCCCCCCCCAAGGCCCGGCCCTGCCCTGCGCCCCCCTGATCCCCCACACCACATCCCACGCTGGCCCCGGGGATGTTGCACTCACCGGCCGGGGTGCTCGGCCACTGCCCGGCCTCCGAGGCCCCGGGCTCCGCTCAGTCAGTGCGGGCCGAGCGCGCTCTAACCCCGGGCCGCCATCTTGCGCTAGGCGCCGGTCAGGGCCCGGCACGGGCCGCCGCTCCTTGTCCGGGGCCTCCTGCCGCTGCCGCTGCCGCAGCCGCCCTGGGGTAGGGGTCGCTGCCCGTGTGCCGAGAGCCGAGTGCCGCCGGCCGCCGCTCCCGCTCCCGCTCCCGCTTGGCCGTCCGACCGTGACGCGATTCCGGCTCGGCGGGAGCTCTGCGCCTGCGCGGGACCCGCAGCTCCCGGCGGCGAGGCGGTGGGAGTGGGAGGGAGGGGGGGGGAAGTGGGAGGGGGGGGGGAAGTGGGAGGGGGGGG